>NC_068452.1:10864539-11164539 GCF_023373465.1 Oncorhynchus keta | reverse complement strand
ATGCCAGTAGATTACAGTAGGTTGCAACTCTCTAGGTCATGCCAGTAAGTTGTAACTCTCTCAGTCACGCCAGTAGGTTACAGTAGGTTGTATCTATCTAGCTCATGCCAGTAGGTTACAGTAGGTTGTATCTCTAGGTCATGCCAGTAGGTTACAGTAAGTTGTATCCAAGTGGTTTTATCTCTCTAGGTCATGCAATTAGGCTACAGTAGGTTGTATCTCTCTAGGTCATGCCAGTAGGTTACAGTAGGTTGCAACTCTCTAGGTCATGCCAGTAAGTAGAAACTCTCTCAGTCACGCCAGTAGGTTACAGTATGTTGTATCTATCTAGCTTATGCCAGTAGGTTACAGTAGGTTGTATCTCTTGGTCATGCCAGTAGACTACAGTAGGTTGTATCCAAGTGGTTTTATCTCTCTAGGTCATGCCATTAGGCTACAGTAGGTTGTAACTCTCTAGGTTATGCCAGTAGGTTGTATCTCTCTCGGTCATGCCAGTAGGATACAGTAGGGTGTATCTCTCTAGGTCATGCCAGTAGGTTACAGTAGGTCGTAACTTCTAGGTCATGACAGTAGGTTGTATCTCTAGGTCATGCCAGTAGGTTACAGGAGGTTGTATCTCTAGGTCATGCCAGTAGACTACAGTAGGTTGTAACTCTCTTGGCAATGCCAGTAGGCTACAGTAGGTTGTAACTCTCTAGGTCATGCCAGTAGACTACAGTAGGTTGTATCCAAGTGGTTTTTTCTCTCTTGGTCATGCCAATAGGCTACAGTAGGTTGTAACTCTCTTGGCAATGCCAGTAGGCTACAGTAGGTTGTAACTCTAGGTCATGCCAGTAGACTACAGTAGGTTGTATCCAAGTGGTTGTATCTTCTAGGTCATGCCAGTAGGTTACAGTAGGTTGCATCTCTATCGGTCATGCCAGTAGGTTGTATCTCTCTAGGTCATGCCAGTAGGTTGTATATTCTAGGTCATGCCAGTAGGTTACAGTAGGTTGTATCTCTCTCGGTCATGCCAGTAGGGTACAGTAGGTTGCAACTCTCTAGGTCATGCCAGTAAGTTGTAACTCTCTCAGTCACGCCAGTAGGTTACAGTAGGTTATATCTATCTATGTCATGCCAGTAGGTTACAGTAGGTTGTATCTCTCGGTCATGCCAGTAGACTACAGTAGGTTGTATCCAAGTGGTTTTATCTCTCTAGGTCATGGCAGTAGGCTACAGTAGGTTGTAACTCTCTAGGACATGCCAGTAGGCTACAGTAGGTGTATCTCTCTAGGTCATGCCAGTAGATTACAGTAGGTTGTATCTCTCTAGGTCATGCCAGTAGGCTACAGTAGGTTGTATCTCTAGGTCATGCCAGTGGGTTACAGTAGGTTGTATCTCTCTCGGTCATGCCAGTAGACGACAGTAGGTTGTATCCAAGTGGTTGTATCTCTCTAGGTCATGGCAGTAGGCTACAGTAGGTTGTAACTCTCTAGGACATGCCAGGAGACTACAGGAGGTTGCCAGGCAAGGGTAGTTTGTATCTCTCTAGGTCATGGCAGTAGGTTACAGTAAAAAATAGGCTGTATCTCTCTAGGTCATGCCAGTAGATTACAGTGGGTTGTATCTCTCGAGGTCATGCCAGTAGACTACAGTAGGATGTATCTCTCTAGGTCATGCCAGTAGATTACAGTAGGTTGCAACTCTCTAGGTCATGCCAGTAAGTTGTAACTCTCTCAGTCACGCCAGTAGGTTACAGTAGGTTGTATCTATCTAGCTCATGCCAGTAGGTTACAGTAGGTTGTATCTCTCTAGGTCATGCCAGTAGGTTACAGTAAGTTGTATCCAAGTGGTTTTATCTCTCTAGGTCATGCAATTAGGCTACAGTAGGTTATATCTCTCTAGGTCATGCCAGTAGGTTACAGTAGGTTGCAACTCTCTAGGTCATGCCAGTAAGTTGTAACTCTCTCAGTCACGCCAGTAGGTTACAGTATGTTGTATCTATCTAGCTCATGCCAGTAGGTTACAGTAGGTTGTATCTCTCGGTCATGCCAGTAGACTACAGTAGGTTGTATCCAAGTGGTTTTATCTCTCTAGGTCATGCCATTAGGCTACAGTAGGTTGTAACTCTCTAGGTTATGCCAGTAGGTTGTATCTCTCTCGGTCATGCCAGTAGGATACAGTAGGGTGTATCTCTCTAGGTCATGCCAGTAGGTTACAGTAGGTCGTAACTTCTAGGTCATGACAGTAGGTTGTATCTCTAGGTCATGCCAGTAGGTTACAGGAGGTTGTATCTCTAGGTCATGCCAGTAGACTACAGTAGGTTGTAACTCTCTTGGCAATGCCAGTAGGCTACAGTAGGTTGTAACTCTCTAGGTCATGCCAGTAGACTACAGTAGGTTGTATCCAAGTGGTTTTTTCTCTCTTGGTCATGCCAATAGGCTACAGTAGGTTGTAACTCTCTTGGCAATGCCAGTAGGCTACAGTAGGTTGTAACTCTCTAGGTCATGCCAGTAGACTACAGTAGGTTGTAACTCTCTTGGCAATGCCAGTAGGCTACAGTAGGTTGTATCTTCTAGGTCATGCCAGTAGGTTGTATCTCTCTAGGTCATGCCAGTAGGTTGTATATTCTAGGTCATGCCAGTAGGTTACAGTAGGTTGTATCTCTCTCGGTCATGCCAGTAGGGTACAGTAGGTTGCAACTCTCTAGGTCATGCCAGTAAGTTGTAACTCTCTCAGTCACGCCAGTAGGTTACAGTAGGTTATATCTATCTATGTCATGCCAGTAGGTTACAGTAGGTTGTATCTCTCGGTCATGCCAGTAGACTACAGTAGGTTGTATCCAAGTGGTTTTATCTCTCTAGGTCATGGCAGTAGGCTACAGTAGGTTGTAACTCTCTAGGACATGCCAGTAGGCTACAGTAGGTGTATCTCTCTAGGTCATGCCAGTAGATTACAGTAGGTTGTATCTCTCTAGGTCATGCCAGTAGGCTACAGTAGGTTGTATCTCTAGGTCATGCCAGTGGGTTACAGTAGGTTGTATCTCTCTCGGTCATGCCAGTAGACGACAGTAGGTTGTATCCAAGTGGTTGTATCTCTCTAGGTCATGGCAGTAGGCTACAGTAGGTTGTAACTCTCTAGGACATGCCAGTAGGCTACAGTAGGTTGTAACTCTCTTGGCAATGCCAGTAGGCTACAGTAGATTGTAACTCTCTAGGTCATGCCAGTAGACTACAGTAGGTTGTATCCAAGTGGTTTTTTCTCTCTTGGTCATGCCAATAGGCTACAGTAGGTTGTAACTCTCTTGGCAATGCCAGTAGGCTACAGTAGGTTGTAACTCTCTAGGTCATGCCAGTAGACTACAGTAGGTTGTATCCAAGTGGTTGTATCTTCTAGGTCATGGCAGTAGGCTACAGTAGGTTGTAACTCTCTAGGACATGCCAGTAGGCTACAGTAGGTGTATCTCTCTAGGTCATGCCAGTAGATTACAGTAGGTTGTATCTCTCTAGGTCATGCCAGTAGGCTACAGTAGGTTGTATCTCTAGGTCATGCCAGTGGGTTACAGTAGGTTGTATCTCTCTCTGTCATGCCAGTAGACGACAGTAGGTTGTATCCAAGTGGTTGTATCTCTCTAGGTCATGGCAGTAGGCTACAGTAGGTTGTAACTCTCTAGGACATGCCAGGAGACTACAGGAGGTTGCCAGGCAAGGGTAGTTTGTATCTCTCTAGGTCATGGCAGTAGGTTACAGTAGGCTGTATCTCTCTAGGTCATGCCAGTAGATTACAGTAGGTTGTATCTCTCGAGGTCATGCCAGTAGGCTACAGTAGGATGTATCTCTCTAGGTCATGCCAGTAGATTACAGTAGGTTGCAACTCTCTAGGTCATGCCAGTAGGTAACTCTCTCACACGCCAGTAGGTTACAGTAGGTTGTATCTATCTAGCTCATGCCAGTAGGTTACAGTAGGTTGTATCTCTCTAGGTCATGCCAGTAGGTTACAGTAGGTTGTATCCAAGTGGTTTTATCTCTCTAGGTCATGCCATTAGGCTACAGTAGGTTATATCTCTAGGTCATGCCAGTAGGTTACAGTAGGTTGCAACTCTCTAGGTCATGCCAGTAAGTTGTAACTCTCTCAGTCACGCCAGTAGGTTACAGTATGTTACTATCTAGCTCATGCCAGTAGGTTACAGTAGGTTGTATCTCTAGGTCATGCCAGTAGACTACAGTAGGTTGTATCCAAGTGGTTTTATCTCTCTAGGTCATGCCATTAGGTTGTAGTAGGTTGTAACTCTCTAGGTTATGCCAGTAGGTTGTATCTCTCTAGGTCATGCCAGTAGGATACAGTAGGTTGTATCTCTCTAGGTCATGCCAGTAGGTTACAGTAGGTCTAACTTCTAGGTCATGCCAGTAGGTTACAGGGTTGTATCTAGGTCATGCCAGTAGGTTACAGTAGGTTGTATCTCTAGGTCATGCCAGTAGACTACAGTAGGTTGTATCTCTCTTGGTCATGCCAGTAGGCTACAGTAGGTTGTAACTCTCTAGGTCATGCCAGTAGACTACAGTAGGTTGTATCCAAGTGGTTTTTTCTCTCTTGGTCATGCCAGTAGGTTACAGTAGGTTGTAACTCCAAGTGGTTATATCTCTAGGTCATGCCAGTAGGCTACAGTAGGTTGTAACTCTCTAGGTCATGCCAGTAGACTACAGTAGGTTGTAACTCTCTTGGCAATGCCAGTAGGCTACAGTGGTTGTATCTTCTAGGTCATGCCAGTAGGTTGTATCTCTCTAGGTCATGCCAGGTTGTATATTCTAGGTCATGCCAGTAGGTTACAGTAGGTTGTATCTCTCTAGGTCATGCCAGTAGGGTACAGTAGGTTGTATCTCTCTAGGTCATGCCAGTAAGTAGTAACTAGTCACGCCAGTAGTAGGTAGGTTATATCTATCTATGTCATGCCAGTAGGTTACAGTAGGTTGTATCTCTCGGTCATGCCAGTAGACTACAGTAGGTTGTATCCAAGTGGTTTGTATCTCTCTAGGTCATGGCAGTAGGTTACAGCAGGTTGTATCTCTCTAGGTCATGCCAGTAGGTTACAGTAGGTTGTATCCAAGTGGTTATATCTCTCTAGGTCATGGCAGTAGGCTACAGTAGGTTGTAACTCTCTAGGACATGCCAGTAGGCTACAGTAGGTGTATCTCTCAAGGTCATGCCAGTAGACGACAGTAGGTTGTATCCAAGTGGTTTTATCTCTCTAGGTCATGCCAGTAGGTTACAGTAGGTTGTAACTCTCTAGGTCATGCCAGTAGGTTGTATATTCTAGGCCATGGCAGTATCTCTCTCGGTCATGCCAGTAGGGTACAGTAGGTTGTAACTCTCTAGATCATGCCAGTAGGTTACAGTAGGTTGTATCTCTCTAGGTCATGCCAGTAGGCTAGGGTAGGTTGTATCTCTCTAGGCCATGCCAGTAGGCTAGGGTAGGTTGTATCTCTCTAGGTCATGCCAGTAGACTACAGTAGGTTGTATCCAAGTGGTTGTATCTTCTCGGTCATGGCAGTAGGTACAGTAGGTTGTAACTCTCTAGGTCATGCCAGTAGGTTACAGTAGGTGCAACTCTCTAGGTCATGCCAGTAGAGTTGTATCTCTCTAGTCACGCCAGTAGGTTACAGTATGTTGTATCTATCTAGCTCATGCCAGTAGGTTACAGTAGGTTGTATCTCTCGGTCATGCCAGTAGACTACAGTAGGTTGTATCCAAGTGGTTTTATCTCTCTAGGTCATGCCATTAGGCTACATTAGGGTGTATCTCTCTAGGCCATGCCAGTAGGTTACAGTAGGTTGTATCTCTCTCGGTCATGCCAGTAGGTTACCGTAGGTTTTATCTCTAGATCATGCCAGTAGGTTTCATCTCTCTCGGTCATGCCAGTACGTTACAGTAGGTTGTATCTCTCTAGGTCATGCCAGTAGGTTACAGTAGGTGTATCTCTCAAGGTCATGCCAGTAGGTTACAAAGGTTGTATCTCTCTTGGTCATGCCAGTAGGTTACAGTAGGTTGTATCTCTCTAGGTCATGCCAGTAGGTTACAGTAGGTTGTATCTCTCGGTCATGCCAGTAGACTACAGTAGGTTGTATCCAAGTGGTTTTATCTCTCTAGGTCATGCCATTAGGCTACAGTAGGTTGTAACTCTCTAGGTTATGCCAGTAGGTTGTATCTCTCTCGGTCATGCCAGTAGGTTACAGTAGGTCGTATCTCTCTAGGTCATGCCAGTAGGTTACAGTAGGTTGTATCTCTCTAGGTCATGCCAGTAGGTTGTATATTCTAGGTCATGCCAGTAGGTTACAGTAGGTTGTATCTCTCTAGGTCATGCCAGTAGACTACAGGAGGTTGTAACTCTCTAGGCAATCAGTGGCCAGTAGGTTGTAACTCTCTAGGTCATGCCAGTAGACTACAGTAGGTTGTATCTCTCTAGGTCATGCCAGTAGGTTACAGTAGGTTGTATCTCTCTAGGTCATGCCAGTAGGTTACAGTAGGTTGCAACTCTCTAGGTCATGCCAGTAAGTTGAAACTCTCTCAGTCACGCCAGTAGGTTACAGTAGGTTGTATCTATCTAGCTCATGCCAGTAGGTTACAGGAGGTTGTATCTATCTAGCTCATGCCAGTAGGTTACAGGAGGTTGTATCTCTTGGTCATGCCAGTAGACTACAGTAGGTTGTATCCAAGTGGTTTTATCTCTCTAGGTCATGCAATTAGGCTACAGTAGGTTGTAACTCTCTAGGTTATGCCAGTAGGTTGTATCTCTCTAGGTCATGCCAGTAGGTTACAGTAGGTCGTAACTTCTAGGTCATGACAGTAGGTTACAGTAGGTTGTATCTCTCTAGGTCATGCCAGTAGGTTGTATATTCTAGGCCATGCCAGTAGGTTACAGTAGGTTGTATCTATCTAGCTCATGCCAGTAGGTTACAGGAGGTTGTATCTATCTAGCTCATGCCAGTAGGTTACAGGAGGTTGTATCTCTTGGTCATGCCAGTAGACTACAGTAGGTTGTATCCAAGTGGTTTTATCTCTCTAGGTCATGCAATTAGGCTACAGTAGGTTGTAACTCTCTAGGTTATATCTCTCTAGGTCATGCCAGTAGGTTACAGTAGGTCGTAACTTCTAGGTCATGACAGTAGGTTACAGTAGGTTGTATCTCTCTAGGTCATGCCAGTAGGTTGTATATTCTAGGCCATGCCAGTAGGTTACAGTAGGTTGTATCTCTCTAGGTCATGCCAGTAGGTTGTATATTCTAGGCCATGCCAGTAGGTTACAGGAGGTTGTATCTATCTCGCTCATGCCAGTAGGTTACAGTAGGTTGTATCTCTAGGTCATGCCAGTAGACTACAGTAGGTTGTATCCAAGTGGTTTTATCTCTCTAGGTCATGCCAGTAGGATACTGTAGGGTGTATCTCTCTGGGTCATGCCAGTAGGTTACAGTAGGTTGTATCTCTCTAGGTCATGCCAGTAGGATACAGTAAGGTGTATCTCTCTTGGCCATGCCAGTGGGTTACAGTTGGTTGTATATCTCTAGGTCATGCTAGTAGGTTACAGTAGGTTGTAACTCTCTTGGTCATGCCAGTAGGTTACAGTAGGTTTTATCTGTAGATCATGCCAGTAGGTTACATCTCTCTAGGTCATGCCAGTACGTTACAGTAGGTTGTATCTCTCTAGGTCATGCGAGTAGGTTACAGTAGGTTTTATCTCTAGATCATGCCAGTAGGTTACATCTCTCTAGGTCATGCCAGTAGGTTACAGTAGGTTGCAACTCTCTAGGTCATGCCAGTAAGTTGAAACTCTCTCAGTCACGTCAGTAGGTTACAGTAGGTTGTATCTATCTAGCTCATGCCAGTAGGTTACAGGAGATGTATCTCTAGGTCATGCCAGTAGACTACAGTAGGTTGTATCCAAGTGGTTTTACCTCTCTCGGTCATGCTAGTAGGTTGTATCTTCTAGGTCATGCCAGTAGGTTACAGTAGGTTGTATCTCTCTCGGTCATGCCAGTAGGTTACAGTAGCTCATGCCAGTAAACTTCAGGAGGTTGCCAGGCTAGGGTCGTTTGTATCTCTCTAGGTCATGGCAGTAGGTTACAGTAGGTTGCAACTCTCTAGGTCATGCCAGTAAGTTGTAACTCTCTCAGTCACGCCAGTAGGTTACAGTAGGTTGTATCTATCTAGCTCATGCCAGTAGGTTACACAAGGTTGTATCTCTAGGTCATGCCAGTAGGTTGTATATTCTAGGCCATGCCAGTAGGTTACAGGAGGTTGTATCTCTAGGTCATGCCAGTAGACTACAGTAGGTTGTATCCAAGTGGTTTTTTCTCTCTTGGTCATGCCAATAGGCTACAGTAGGTTGTAACTCTCTAGGTCATGCCAGTAAGTTGTAACTCTCTCAGTCACGCCAGTAGGTTACAGTAGGTTGTATCTATCTCGCTCATGCCAGTAGGTTACAGTAGGTTGTATCTCTAGGTCATGCCAGTAGACTACAGTAGGTTGTATCCAAGTGGTTTTATCTCTCTAGGTCATGCCAGTAGGATACTGTAGGGTGTATCTCTCTGGGTCATGCCAGTAGGTTACAGTAGGTTGTATCCAAGTGGTTGTATCTCTCTAGGGCATGCTAGTAGGATACAGTAAGGTGTATCTCTCTTGGCCATGCCAGTGGGTTACAGTTGGTTGTATATCTCTAGGTCATGCTAGTAGGTTACAGTAGGTTGTAACTCTCTTGGTCATGCCAGTAGGTTACAGTAGGTTGTAAATCTCTAGGTCATGCCAGTAGGTTACAGTAGGTTTTATCTGTAGATCATGCCAGTAGGTTACATCTCTCTAGGTCATGCCAGTACGTTACAGTAGGTTGTATCTCTCTAGGTCATGCCAGTAGGTTACAGTAGGTTTTATCTCTAGATCATGCCAGTAGGTTACATCTCTCTAGGTCATGCCAGTAGGTTACAGTAGGTTGCAACTCTCTAGGTCATGCCAGTAAGTTGAAACTCTCTCAGTCACGTCAGTAGGTTACAGTAGGTTGTATCCAAGTGGTTGTATCGCTCTAGGTCACGCCAGTAGGCTCGGGTAGGTTGTAACTCTCTAGGCCATGCCAGTAGGCTACAGTAGGTTGTAACTCTCTCGGTCATGTCAGTAGACTACAGGAGGTTGCCAGGCTAGGGTAGTTTGTATCTCTCCAGGTCATGGCAGTAGGTTACAGTACATTTTATCTTCTGTAAGTCATGCCAGTAGACGCTCTTATCAGTAGGTTGTTACAAGTGGTGTATCTCTTAGGACATCAGTGGAACAGACAACTTTACAATAGCCAGCAGGCTAAATCTTCTTAAGGTCATGCCAGTAGGTTACAGTTTGTATCCTCCTAGGTCATGCCAGTAGGTTACAGGGTATCTCTAGGTCATGCCAGTAGACTACAGTAGGTTGTATTGGTTTTACTCTCTGGTCCTGGCCAGTAGGTTTGTTCTCCATTGGTCATGCCAGTAGGTTACAGTTTGTATCCAAGTGGGCTGCTCTAGGTCATGCCAGTAGGCTGTAAGTTGTATCTCTCTAGGTCATGCCAGTAGGTTACAGTAAGTTGTATCTCTCTAGGTCATGCCAGTAGGTTACAGTAGGTTGTATCTCTCTAGGTCTTGCCAGTAGGTTACAGTAGGTTGTATCTCTCTAGGCCATGCCAGTAGGTGACAGTTGGTTGTATATCTCTAGGTCATGCCAGTAAGTTGTATCTCTCTCGGTCATGCCAGTAGGTTACAGTAGGTTGTAACTGTCTAGGTCATGCCAGTAGGTTACAGTAGGTTGTGTCTCTCTAGGTCATGCCAGTAGTCTACGGTAGGTTGTAACTCTCTAGGTCATGCCAGTAGGCTAGGGTCGGTTGTATCTCTCTAGGCCATGCCAGTAGGTTACAGTAGGTTGTATCTCTCTAGGTCATGCCAGTAGACTACAGTAGGTTGTACCTCTCTAGGCCATGCCAGTAGGCTACAGTAGGTTGTAACTCTCTAGGCCATGCCAGTAGGCTACAGTAGGTTGTAACTCTCTCGGTCATGTCAGTAGACTACAGGGGGTTGCCAGGCTAGGGTAGTTTGTATCTCTCCAGGTCATGGCAGTAGGTTACAGTACATTTTACATTACATGTAAGTCATTTAGTAGGTTGTATCTCTTATCCAGAGCATGCCAGTACAGTAGGTTGTGTCTTCACCTTATGACAGTCCAGTGGAACAGACACTTTACAATAGGCATGCCAGTAGGTTACAGGGTTGTGTCTGATGCCAGTAGGATTACAGTAGGTTGTATCCTGTCCTAGGTCATTCCAGTTGGTTAAGTAGGTGGGGTTTCAGGTCATGCCAGTTGGTTACAGGGTTGTATCTCTGGTCATGCCAGTAGACTGAGGAGTTTGTTCCACCATTCTAGGCCAGCCAGTAGGCTACAGTAGGTTTGACTGGGCTGATGCCAGTAGCTGTAGTAGTTTATCTCTCTAGGTCATGCCAGTAGGCTACAGTAGGTTGTAACTCTCTAGGTCATGCCAGTAGGTTACAGTAGGTTGTATCTCTCTAGGTCATGCCAGTAGGTTACAGTAGGTTGTATCTCTCTAGGCCATGCCAGTAGGTGACAGTTGGTTGTATATCTCTAGGTCATGCCAGTAAGGTATCTAGGCCAGTAGGTTACAGTAGGTTGTAACTGTCTAGGTCATGCCAGTAGGTTACAGTAGGTTGTGTCTCTCTAGGTCATGCCAGTAGTCTACGGTAGGTTGTAACTCTCTAGGTCATGCCAGTAGGCTAGGGTCGGTTGTATCTCTCTAGGCCATGCCAGTAGACTACAGTAGGTTGTACCTCTCTAGGCCAGGCCAGTAGGCTACAGTAGGTTGTAACTCTCTAGGTCATGCCAGTAGGTTACAGTAGGTTGTATCTCTCTAGGTCATGCCAGTAGGTTGTATCTCTCTTGGTCATGCCAGTAGGTTACAGTAAGTTGTATCTCTCTTGGCCATGCCAGTAGGCTAGGGTAGGTTGTATCTCTCTCAGTGATGCCAGTAGGTTACAGTAGGTTGTATCTCTCTAGGCCATGCCAGTAGGTGACAGTTGGTTGTATATCTCTAGGTCATGCCAGTAGGCTAGGGTAGGTTGTGACTCTCTAGGCCATGCCAGTAGGCTATAGTAGGTTGTAACTCTCTAGGTCATGCCAGTAGGTTACAGTAGGTTGTAACTCTAGGTCATGCCAGTAAACTACAGTAGGTTGTATCTCTCTAGGTCATGCCAGTAGGTTACAGTAGGTTGTAACTCTCTAGGGCATGCCAGTAGGTTACAGTAGGTTGTATCTCTCTAGGTCATGCCAGTAGGTTACAGTAGGTTGTATCTCTCTAGGTCATGCCAGTAGGTTACAGTAGGTTGTAACTCTCTAGGTCATGCCAGTAGGCTACAGTAAGTTGTAACTCTCTAGATCATGCCAGTAGACTACAGTAGGTTGCCAGGCTTGGGTAGGTTGTTTCTCTCTAGGTCATGCCAGTAGGTTACAGTAGGTTGTATCTCTCTAGGTCATGCCAGTAGGCTACAGTAGGTTGTAACTCTCGAGGCCATGCCAGTAGGCTAGGGTAGGTTGTATCTCTCTAGGCCATGCCAGTAGAGCTAGGGTAGGTTGTATCTCTCTAGGTCATGCCAGTAGGTTACAGTAGGTTGTATCTCTCTAGGTCATGCCAGTATACTACAGTAGGTTGTATCCAAGTGGTTGTATCTCTCTAGGTCATGCCAGTAGGCTAGGGTAGGTTGTAAATCTCTAGGACATGCCAGTCGACTAGGGTAGGTTGTATCTCTCTAGGTCATGCCAGTAGGTTACAGTAGGTTGTATCTCTCTTGGTCATGCCAGTAGGTTGCAGTAGGTTGCATCTCTCTAGGTCATGCCAGTAGGCTACAGTAGGTTGTTACTCTCGAGGCCATGCCAGTAGGCTACAGTAGGTTGTATCTCTCTAGGCCATGCCAGTAGGCTAGGGTAGGTTGTATCTCTCTTGGTCATGCCAGTAGGTTACAGTAGGTTGTATCTCTCTAGGTCATGCCAGTAGGATAAGATAGGTTTTAACTCTCTAGGTCATGCCAGTAGGTTGCAGTAGGTTGTATCCAAGTGGAAACGATTATCAACCCAATGTGTAAAGTGTCGAATTTGGTCAACAACAAAATGAATGTCTTACTTGTTACGTTAAGTGTACTTGATCCAACAGAGGTTTCGTAATGATTAAGTTGTTATGTGGACACGTAACATACTGACAACTTTGATAAAAACAATAGAACTTGTCTCCAGATCGATATGCATATTTATGCTAGTAGCTTAGCATCTCTCTCCATTGAATACAGGCGGATAGAATATAAACAATAGATTACAATAATAAGAAGTATCCACCAATCCAAAGAAAGGATAGGCGGGAGCGAGACAACCCGCAGTGCCACTTTGTGGACAACGACTCCCCTTGTTTGGGCAAAGAGACATCTTGTCAGTATATACATAATTTTTGGTGTAGCCAACCCAACTCTCACATGGCACTATTGGGGGGCACAGTGTTAAGTAAATCATCACTACATGAAAATCACTACATGCCGTGCCCCCCAGTCTACGGTCAGCAGATAGACCCTTCTCAAATATATATGTTAAGTTACTTTTTGGAAACGGAACGGAGAAAACAAGGGGTAGCTTGTTCTCTACGTTGTCCGATTCTAGACATATCAGTCATCATCCAAGGGCCCTCTGTTGAAGAGGTATTGAATATCCAAAGTTAAAAACAAATTTAAGGCGGTACTTACTGGTGTTAATCATATCTCCTTTCTCCTCCTCTTCGACTTCATCTTTCAATGTGACAGTCATCTCCCCCTCCTCATCTTTCACTCCAAAACATGCATCCTCTTTCTCCTCTTTTACTGCCACATCCTCCTCTTTCACTCTGAACGCGTCTTCCTCTTTCACTGAAACTTCTTTCTCTTCTTCTTTCACTGTCACAGCCTCAATCTCTACTTCTTGTTTTACTGTCACATCCTCCTCTTTCATGACAATGTTCAGCCCCAGAGCTTCTTTCTCCGTCCAGCAGACCCCCTCTTCTTTAACAGGAGGCGAGTAGTTTAGTGAGCTCATGTTCGGGGATGCTAGCTAGCTATCATTAGCAACTAGACCAGTGCTAACTTAACCAGCCAGCTACTATAGCTGACTAATACAAAATAATGTAATATTAAATAGGTTAACAAGTAGATACGACCGAAGTGTGTCTAAAACACAGTAGCTAATATACACCGAAAGCGAATAAATAGCTTGGATCTTTCGGCTATGTTGGCTAGCAAGCTACCGAGGTGGTTGACGAGCTGTTTCTGAAGAACCGTCCACTAGATTATACGTCACGCCTGAAAGACGCACATCGCCGTCTGCTGACTGGAGGGGAAACGCAGTTGAGGATCATATTTTATTTTCAGACAAAGATGATTTTAAATGGATTTAATTAAATAATACTATTATACTGAGACATAAAGACCTGAATGTGTTTATTGATTAGTGCAAATAAAAAAATGTTTTACTACAGAACATTTAAGGCAGTTTCATTTAAGTCATACTACATCTAAATAAGTAGCAAGCTAATGTAGGTCTATACTGCTCCAACATGGTGTAACAATACATCATGTAGATGTATATAATGAACAGACTTGGTCTATACTGCTCCTACATGGTGTAACAATACACCATGTAGATGTATATAATGAACAGGCTAGGTCTATACTACTCCTACATGGTGTAACAATACCTCATGTAGATTTATATATTGAACAGGCTAGATCTATACTGCTCCTACATGGTGTAACAATACATCATGTAGATGTATATAATGAACAGACTTGGTCTATACTACTCCTCCTCCTGACTAGTATCCCAGTCCCTGCCGCTGAAAAACATCCCCACAGCATGATGCTGCCACCACCATGCTTCACCGTAGGGAGGGTGCCAGTTTTCGCCAGACGTGACGCTTCACCATCAGGTCAAAGAGTTCAATCATGGTTTAATAAGACCAGAGAATCTTGTTTCTCATGATCTGAGAGTCCTTTAGGTGACTTTTGGCAAACTCCAAGCGGGCTGTAATGTGCCTTTTACTGAAGAGTGGCTTCCGTCTGGCCTCTCTACCATAAAGGCCTGATTGGTGGAGTGCTGCAGGATCGTTGTCCTTCTGGAAGGTTCTCCCATCTCCACATAGGAACTCTTGAGCTCTGTCAGAGTGACCATCAGGTTCTTGGTCACCTCCCTGACCAAGACCCTTCTCCCCCGATTGCTCAGTTTGGCCGGGTGACCAGCTCTAGGAAGAGTATTCCATTTAAAAATGATGGAGGCCACTGTGTTCTTGGGGACCTTCAATGCTGCATAATTATTTTTTTTGGTACCCTTCCCCAGATTTGTGTTTTACTCTGACATGCACTGTCAATTCTGGGAACTTATATAGACAGGTGTGTGCCTTCCAATTCATGTCCAATCAATTGAATTTACCCCAGGTGTACTCCAAACAAGTTGTAGATACATCTCAAGGATGATTAATGGAAACAAGATGCACCTGAAAGCAATTTTGAGTCTCATAGCAAAGGGCCTGAATACTTATGTAAATAAGGTATTTCTGTTATTTACCTGTTTTCACTTTTTGATTATTGTGTAGATTAATGAGGATTCTATTTTTTTAAATAAATTTTAAGATAAAGCTCTAACGTAACAAAATGTGGAAAAGGGGAAGGGGTCTGAACTTTCTGAATGAATTATGTTTTATTTAATTTAAAAAAAGTAACCTTTTATTTCATTCACAAGACTGGAGGGATCAGGAGACACTGTGGCCCCATCCGATGATACCCCCGGACAGGGCCAAACAGGAGGGATATAACCCCACCCACTTTGCCAAAGCACAGCCTCCACACCACCAACTTACCATCCTGAGACAAGGCCGAGAATAGCCCACAAAGATCTACGCCACGGCACAACCCAAGGGGGGGCGCCAACCCAGATAGGAAGATCACGTCAGTGACTCAACCCACTCAAGTGACGCACCCCCCCTAGGGACGGCATGAAAGAGCACCAGTAAGCCAGTGACTCAGCCCCTGTAATAGGGTTAGAGGCAGAGAATCCCAGTGGAGATTCAGCCCTAGCAGAGCCCAAGTCCTATGGGGACGTCCTCGAGGGTGTGGATGTTCTCCCCATCAAAGGCCAGCGGGATTTCACTCTCATGGTGAAATGGGCTTCCGCCGATGTGCAGTGAAGAGTGTTGAAATCTATGTCAAGAAGAACATTTTTTACATAAAATATGTTTTATTTTTTATTTTACCAGGCAAGTCAGTTAAGAACACATTCTTATTTTCAATGACGGCCTGGGAACAGAGGGTTAACTGCCTGTTCAGGGGCAGAACGGCAGATTTGTACCTTGTCAGCTCGGGGGTTTGAACCCGCAACCTTCCGGTTACTAGTCCAACGCTCTAACCACTAGGCATGCACACCTATGTTTATGAAGAAACAGATGATTTGTGCATAGGCACACCTTGTCATGTACATAAAGGCCACTCAGGCTGTCTTTTTTTAAACTAGGGAGTTCAATTAAGAACTAAATCTTATTTTCAATGACGGCCTAGGGACAGTGGGTTAACTCCCTGTTCAGTGGCCGAATTACAGATTTCTACCTTGTCAACTCAGGGATTTGAACTTGCAACCTTTCATTTACTACTCCAACGCTCTAACCACTTGGCTACCCTGCCACCCCAAGGTACAGAAGTAGGGTAAGAGCAGAATCACTGCTGTGGTCTCCAGTCCTAGTAATGTAAAGCAATGATCTTGCCAATTTTATTACAAAATACATTAGAGAAAGGGAAGGAATAAGAGCAAATCCCTCTTCTGTATTGTTCTTCAGGGACTGTAAAAATAGCAGGATGATGTCCTCACCCCTGCCTCTCTACCTCTGATAGTCCTTGAATTATCTTTGTATCTATATCCATTCCATGGACTTGATTAATTTCTGAGAAGATCTGAAAAGATAATTTGCAGATTTGTATGCTGCTAGATTTCAGTTTGTATTGACTGCTATGTAGGTTAAATGTACACTTCAAATGCAGCTGTCCTACAACAGATCTGTACCTTCTTCTTGATCCCAATTGCATTGTGTCCATGTCCTGCCCTATAAGAATTTCAAAGGAAGAGAAAATGTGTCAAAGAACAGTCTTGCAAGCATTGCAAGCATTAATATATATATATATATATATATAAAATAAATATTGAAAGATAAACGGCATCGACATACAATGTAATGTAAAATAGAAGAACATATTGGAGAAAGCACCAGCCAATACAGTACTGCCATACAGTAACAGTAATGCCATACAGGCCTAATATCACATTTCAAGATATCTTTGTATACAAATTGTTCAATATTTTATCAGGCTGACTTAAGATTATACGCAACATTTTGCTGCGTGGTAATACTGTGTTTGGATTTCAAATAGAGTTAGTCTAGACACTGTATTAATACCATTATGCATTTGAATCCCATCTCCAGCTACCATCTAAGATATTAATTTCCTTCCACCAGGGGGCGGAGATGTAACGTTTCCAAAATGGGATAGTTTTGTCCATGTAACGTTTCCAAATTGGGATAGTATTGTACATGTAACGTTATGCCCCCTTGTGAGTTAATAGTATTACATGCTGTAGTAGGCTATATAAAGAGGAAGACCTCCATTGACGATTCAGTTCGTTGTAACATCTCGTCTGGACAGGTCACCGTCCTTAGTTAGTTAGTCAACGTTAGCTAGTTCATTCTCACAAAGTGAGAACTGCTCTAGATTGGAAATTTACGTTAGTTAGTGTAAAGCCATGTTGGCTTTATGGAAACGATATACAATATATGGGAAAGAATATAGTTGAGGGAAATAATACAAACCTAGTTGTGCCTAGTTAGGACATAATGTTATTTAGATAGATAACGGTAATGTACTGTAGCTCATACAACGCCGAAGGTCAAACCCGGCTTTCTAATATTTATGGTAATTAACTGTAGTAACGTTATGGAATATATTCACAGAAAGGCATCATTGTCTTCGTTATTCAATATTAGTATGTTATATTATTATTCTAAATTATTTCGAGACATATTCAGAGCCAAACATCAACCCAACCTCTTATGGCTAGGGGTTCCGCTATAAATTGTTTTTTTGTTCCATAATGTCCATTACTAGTGTCCAATTAGCTACTTTTGCTTGCAAGTTTAGCTCACATGTCCAAAAGCTGGCGCTGGTCCAGACGAACTCGGACGAAAACTTCAAAAAGTTATATTCCAGGTCGAATAAATCAAATCATCAAATCAAATTGTATTTGTCACATACACATGGTTAGCAGATGTTAGTGCGAGTGTAGCGAAATGCTTGTGCTTCTAGTTCCGACAATGCAGTAATAACCAACAAGTAATCTAGCTAACAATTCCAAAACTACTACCTTATAGACACAAGTGTAAGGGGATAAAGAGTATGTACATAAAGATATATGAATGAGTGATGGTACAGAGCAGCATAGGCAAGATACAGTAGATGTATTGAGTGCAGTATATACATATGAGATGAGTATGTAAACAAAGTGGCATAGTTAAAGTGGCTAGTGATACATGTATTACATAAGGATGCAGTAGATGATATAGAGTACAGTATATACATTACATATGAGATGAATAATGTAAAACATTATATTGGGTTGCATTGTTTAAAGTGGCTATGATAATCATTTCATTATATTAAAGTGGCTAGCATTGTTTAAAGTGGCTAGTGATAATAATATATGCCATTTAGCATCATTTTATCCAAAGCGATCAAGTCATGTGTGCATTATTAAAGTGGCTGGAGTTGAGTCAGTGTGTTGGCAGCAGCCACTCAATGTTAGTGGTACTGGTCAAACTAAGTAGAGAATCTAGGATGTTATTATCATATATATCCAGTAACGTTCCAACTGGAGCATTCGTTTTTGTCTACAGAGTAATGGAACGCAGGCGATATCATGACTACATCTGCATAACCAGGAAATGGCATTCTGCCAGACCAGTGACTCAAATAGCTGCTATCCGGTCCCACATCACACTAGAGGCTTCATTCCGCGTTCTACTGACTGTTAACATCTAGTGGAAAGGCGTAGGAAGTGCGGCCAGATCATTATCTTATTTGGATGTGAATAAGCGAAGAGTTGAAAACCAACCAGCCCCAGAATTTACACTTCCTGTTTGGAAGTTTGCCTGCCCTATGAGTTCTGTTATACTCACAGACATAATTCAAACAGTTTTAGAAACTTCAGTGTTTTCTATCCAATAGTAATATTAATATGCATATATTAGCATATGGGACAGAGAAGGAGGCAGTTCACTATGGGCACGCAATTCATCCAAAGTGAAAATGCTGCCCCCTATCCCTAACAACCTCCCTAACAGGTTAACATTTTTAACTTGTTGTCGGATCCAAACTTGTCACCATCGTTTTCAGTTGAACCCTTAATTTTTAAAGTTGTCGTCGGCTCTATTTACTCTCAGATTCAAAACATGCTGATTAGCATCAACGATCAAGTCAGCTGCTGCTGCTCCAATACAGTATGAGGTGAGACGGTGTACTGAGTGTTTTATATGACTACAAGTGTTTGTCTTACAGAGGCAGTCAAGAAATTGAACAGCAAAGCCACAGAACATAACATAAGCAGAGATGTGGGATACCACCTCAAGCCCCTGTTAGAGCCGGGGGTGGTGTTTACCACTCCTTCAGCAGGCTAGAAAAGTGGGATTGATACTGTTTTGATACTGTTTTTCATATTAAGCGGGACCAAGAGTCTGTTGATTGGTCAGTCACTGGGTTAATTTGTTTTGCAATATGTTCAAATCAAATCAAGCTTTATTTATACAGCCCATTTCAGACATGGATGCAACACAATGGTTTCACAGGAAAAAACAATGAAAATAAACCAAACTATTTAGTATAAAAAAAAACAACTTAAAGACTAATGAGCATCCTAAGGAAATGCCATTGATTAAAATGTTAAAATAACCAACCCAAAATATAACTTGTTTTTCAGGAGGTTCTGAAAGACACTATGGGGGCATCGATTGAAAATTGACTGGTAACAACAACTGGGACCTAAAAGACACCCACCATGAGACCCACTAAAACTGCCCAAGAAGAGGAAAACAAAAGAAATACCCACACCAAACGTACAGACAGTAAGCAAACCAAAAAGGTGGTGGTGGTTAAAATAATTTATTTACAATCAATACCATTCACACTTTACAAAATCATCTCTCATTCATTCTTAATTACTTATATTTACAAAACCAAATCACCAAACAAAAACAAACCTCAGGGGAGCATCGTCCCTCCCCGTCATACCTAACCAATACCTAACCCTTTCCCCCCTTCCCTAATCTATCCCCTTACCAAACTCAATCTAACACTCCCAGCCCTAAACCCCCTTTCCACCTCTCCCGTGCCGCATGCTTCCCCCACTTCCTCTCCTCCCTCTTCATCCTCCCCCTCAAATCACCTTCCCTGTCTTGACTAAATTCTTCCTGGCTTCCCACAGTCCCTTTTTAAAGAGACTCATGAGAAGCCAGAGCAGAAACCTGTCCCTATCCGTTCCCTTTGCTCTCCCTACGCCTCTCTCTAGCCTATGTCAAAACAAAATCACTCCTAACCACACCTAGCATCACCCGTGCCCTAGCCCAGACTAGTCCGGCAAAGGCACAGTCCCAGAAGGCATGGCGCACAGTCTCCTCCCTGCCACAAGAGGATCTTGGACAGGTGGGGGATTGCACCAAACTATACCGGTACAAGATGGAAAGTACCGGCAAACGCTTATGAAGGCTCAACCAATTCAGGTCCTTGAGCCCGTTGTCCAGGCCCCGCGCCTGCACACCCTCCCAGACCACTGACGAGATGCCCGCTACGGGCGCAGGACTCCTGCCTGCCTGACCTCCTCGTACAGGTGCCTGTGGTCTAAACCTACTCGGGCAACTTCAACCTCTGGGTGCGCACGCAGCCACTTGGCCGCATGACCAAAGTGCCACGGCAGCTGTTCCGCCCGAGGACCCGCGTTAGACCACACCATTACGCTTCTCGCCTGATACGAGAAGAACACCCGCAGGAGGTAACCGGACGGGTGTATCACTGGCTGAGCAAGCTCCGCTAACAAGAAAGAAACAAAAATTGAGTCCAGCTTGAGGGGGAAATGTGGTACCCCCCTACCTCCCTCCCCGATGGGACAGACCATGCGTGCCCTGGCGACCCACTCGCACCTGCCACTCCACATAAACTGAAACACAAGCCTCACTAGAGGCCTCCTCAGACAAGCCGGCAATGGGTAGATGTACGCCAAATACAAAAGAGACGGCAACACATCCACCTTTAGGACCAGGACTTTGCCCATAAAAGACAAATACCTAGCCTTCCACATTGCTAGCTTCCTCTGTACCACTGCGATACGCATGTTCCAGTTTAGCATCGCTGAGCCGGAGGTCTCAAAATGAACCCCGAGAATCCTCAGGGCCCCTTCACAGAGAGATAACCCCCCAGGCACATCCGTTCTACCGCGCCATCTTCCGAAAAACTTGACGGAAGACTTTGCATGGTTCAGAACTGCTCCCGACGCTCGGGTGAAATCCCCAAAGATGGCAAGGGACCTTGTCAGGCACGAGTCCTTGCACAACAGCAAGGAAGTGTCGTCCGGCGTACTGCGTCATCTTAACACGCAGCCCACCACTTCCAGGGATCAACAAGCCTTCCACCCCTGTGTCTGCCCTAATGGCAGCCCCCAGAGGCTCCATGTACAGAACGAAGAGGAGAGGCGAGAGTGGGCATCCCTGCCTGACCCCAGACGAGAGGTCAAAAACGTCACCTAAGTGACTATTTACACTAACTCGACACCCCGCTCCGACATATAAAGTACGGATCCATCCTATAAACTTCTCCCCAAATCCTAATCTACCTAACACCCTGAATAGAAAAGATCTATTCACGCGATCAAAAGCTTCGCCTGATCTAGCGCTGCTACCATTAAAGGCAGCCCTCTATCTTCAACCCAAGCGATGGAATCCCTGATCAACTGTAGGTTCCATCTTATAGAGCGGCCCTCTACCCCGCACGTCTGATCCTCGTGGACGACGTAGGGAAGGGCTGTGCGCAACCGGTCTGCTAAAACCTTTGCAAGAATCTTGTAATCTACGCACAGCATGGTCAATGGCCGCCAGTTGCCAAGGTCAGTTGCTTCCCCCTTCTTATAAAGAAGTGACAGCACACCAACAGCCATTGATCCCCCCGGGACCCCCGTCTCAAGGATGGCCTTCAAGACTTCGAGAACCACTGGTCCAAGTATACCCCAAAACTTGAGGTAAAACTCAGCCGGCAGCCCATCCATCCCAGGCACCTTCCCTTTTCCCATCCTCCTAAGAGCGCTCTCAACCTCTTCTAGTGAGATCTGGGCCTCCATCACGTCTCTAATGTCCTCTGGCAACCGCCGGGACAAGTGTTCTAAAACACATTTCCCTGCTCTACATCTATTTCCCTTTCCTTAAATAAACCTTGGAAATGATCAGTTGTCACCCTGACCATTTCCTCTGGTTTACTTACTATACTACCATTTTCTTCCCTAACTCCATGCATTACCTTCCTACTCTGCCTGGCCCTAACCGACTTAAAGAACATAGCGGAACAAGTCTCATTATGTTCTAGAAAGCCACTATGCGCACGCTCCAGGAAAGCTCGAGCCTTCTGCTCCTGCAGCTCCCTGAGCTGCGCCTTTAGGGCTGCGAATCTCTCCCAGTCAATCGACCCGCCGAGGTTGCCTGCCTCGTACTCGAGTTCAATTAACCTTTGGATACGATCCACCTCCCTCCTTTCCTCCCTTTTTTCCTTCTACAATATCCTATTATAAAAGCCCTTATCCTCCCCTTAACTAAATCCCACCACTCTAACACCCCCTCGCACATGGACCGGAGGCCGTCAAGCCTCTGAAAGAAACAAAAAATGCGTCAACGAAAGCCTGCTCCTCCAGTATATCCCGATCTAACTTCCAGTACCCCCTACCGAAGAGGCAGACTGGCAACCCCACCTGCAGGAACACCCCGTCGTGATCCGTGAAGAAAACAGGCAACAGCCGCCCAGACAACTGACCCAAAGACCTGGATACAAAAATGTAGTCGAGCCTCCGCGCAACCCCCCTGGAGTTGCGCCATGTAGGACCGACCATTGCCGGAGTAGTGTGCAGGCCACCATCAACCAGACCATGGCAAGCCATTAGCCCAGAGATGGCACCTGCACTGCTATCACCGCCTACCCCTAAATCTATATTAAAGTCTCCTCCTATCACCAAGTGCCTGTTTGTAACACACAGGGGCGCCAGACAGTCCACCATCTCCCTCCTGTCTGCCGCCACCTGTGGCCCATACACCCCAATTAACCTATATCTAGCTTCTCTAAACTTAACATCTATCCCCAAAACTCTACCCTGCATTATTACAAAAGTGTTCTCTATTTTAACCTCTCTATGCCCACACAAAATCCCTACTCCTGTTGAGTGCACCCCTCCTATGCCCCAAAAAGATTCCCCCTTATCCCACTCCCTCTTAAATCTACACACATCCCCACCATCCCTCAGGTGAACCTCCTGTAAAAAACAGAAATCAAACCCCACACCCTCTAAATAACAAAAAACCGCCCTCCTTTAACATTATTCCTTAACCCCTAACATTTAGACTAAAAAAGAAACATAACTATTCATTTAATTATTAACAACAAATAAAACCCCCAAAAACCAAAAAAAACAGGAGACTCACCCGATGCTCCCCTGGTCCATCTCCACCGGCGGGGACGTCCTCTCATCTCCTGACGCCCCCCCGTCCTCCATCCCAACCCATGACCCAGGCAGTGTGTTGGGTCCTCCCTCCCCACCCACCACCCCCCCCTCCCTGTTTGCCTCGGGGCTGCATGTAGGGGACCCCATCTCCTCAAACAGGAGTTGGGATCCCTCTAGCAAACAGCCCACCGACCCCTCACTGGAGTCATCCACTAAAATGCAAGGGGCTGAGGCAAACCGGGAGGACAAATTACCCCCCCCCGCCACTCTCTTAGCCCCCCTCCACACCCCCTCCCTCTCACTTCCTGCCAAGCTCCCCTCTTCATCCCTTTCTTCTTTGGTGAAGGAGGTAGCGGGGAGACAACGTCCCATCCCCGCTAAATCCTCCACCAAATCCCTAATTTCAACCTCGAGGAAGCCTGGCAGGCTGTCCCCCACTCCTTTCCCCCATCTCCCCTCCCACCCCTCCCTCCCATCTCCACACCTCCCTCCGTCCCCGTCACTGTCACCACTCCCTCTTCCACTCCTTCTCGCACCACTGTCCCACTCTCCCTCTTCTCCGCTCCTTCCTGTTCTTCCGCCTTCTTTTTCTTCTCTCCTTCTTTTTCCTTCTTTCCATCTTCACTCCTCTTTCTTTTCGCCTCTTCCTTCTTCCCTTCTTCGTCCTTCTCCGTCCTTTCCCCTGTGCCATCCGTACAATCCACACGGGTCCTTTCTTTCTCCCCCCCCCGCTCCTCCCCCAGCTGCAGACGCGTATGACCTGTGACGAGACGGGCAATCACGCCACAGGTGTGCTCTTGAGCCACACCCGTGGCAAGCCTTGGGCTCGTCACATTCCTTGGCCTCGTGCTCTTCCGACCCACAAAATCGACACCTCTTGGCGCTGCACGAGGCCAGGATATGGCCATAGGCCATACAACGCCTGCAGAACGGGGGCTGATGTGCATAGTATAGTGTTCCCCTGTCAGCCCCCAGGGAGAACATCGCCGGAGGATGGAGGTAGCCATCCACACTCTTCGGGGACTCCTGAGTAACGCCTGGAAGCCTCTCTTCCCATTCCAGAAACCCAGGGAGTCCCTGAGGTACCTCGCTGAGGAGACATTGTCCATGTACCTCCCCAGAAAGGCCCTCACCTCTTCATCTTTCACATGCGGATTGTACATGGTTACGGTGACCACCCTGAAGTTGTTCTTCGCCAGGCTGGTCACCGCATAATGGCACAGGGGTCCCGTTTTCTCCGCTTCCTTTGCCATCTTCATTACTTCGTCATGTTTTTCTTCTTTGTGAAACGTCACATCGAAAGCCTTCTCATTCGGGTTCCCTTGAAGGCAGAGCACTTCCTTCACCTCTATCCTGAGGCATCCCATCAAAATGGTCCTTCCAAATGTCTCTCTACTCCACGGCTCCATCTCCTTTTCAGTCCAGGCAAATCGTAAGGTATTTGCCATACCAATCCCCGGAAACGATCTTGTTTGCTTGTATTGATTCATTTAAAAAAACAAGCTCTCTTCTCTCTGAGATGGAGCTATACAGTGTAACTGACTAACGAGGTGACTAATAGTGCGTGCTGACAAGCTATACGTGCTAAAGTCCAACCTCAAAACAAAAATTGAAAATCAAATACTAACACCTTCTAAGACAACAAATATATCCAATATTTCTGTTGGACAAGTTTGCTCACCGCCAACAGAAAACTTATATTTTACATTCCATTTTACATTATAATCAACGACAACGCTTCAACTTCACCAATATAAACATAGTGCCTACTGGCTATTAAAAACCATTAAAAACAAGGAAAAAACATTTCTAAATTATAATTTTCAATATCTTTTTTTCATCTTCCATTCTATAGAATGATTCTATAGAATCCTAAAACTCACTAGCTTCTCGAACTCTCGCCCCATCGGAACGAGCCCAAACAAAACTCATCTCCAAAACGGAAAAACATGCAGTCCAAAATAAATTGTGATCCATGGCAACTCACTGACTAAACGCAAAACATTTTGACTGCCAACCCTCGAGACAATCAGCAACCAGGTTGTTCTCACCAAGGACATGTCTGATTTCAAGAGGAAACAATATCCGTAGTAACTTTCCACCTCACTGCGGAACTTCTCTCTCTTTTCAGGGTTCACTCGATAGGCATGTTGTTGGATCTGGGCTCAGTCCCCAAAGTCATGCTCTAATTCATTTGGGTTGTCACATCTGAGAATGAACCCTGATATTTTAAAAGCAAAGCAAAAATGTCAATATAATTGTACCCAAAATTGTCAGCTGATTGCATAAATAATTATTACTAAATGTTACATGTATTGTAAATATGAAATATCAAAACCAAATGTACACCCCTTTGTTAATATGTATTGGCAATAATAACTGAATGGTGAGGCATGGAATAATAAAACATGTATCTTTTGTCAGGCTGAATGTTTGAAATATGAGGTGATTTGAGACATACTTCTTCAGTAGTGGAATAAAGACAATTAGCATTTGAATGTTCCAAAGAAATGCTGGAGTGATGTAGGATTGTTAATAAAAATTGATTTTAGACCAATTCATTATACTGCGTCCATGATTTTCAACATCTTTTCAATTACATTTTGCTAAATGGGAATAGCCCAATGTCAAAACACAGTTTTAACATGTCCAAATCAATAACTAATATGTAGAAACAGTTTGGGATAAATTGAAAACATAAACATTGAAGAGTAAGTGTAACACAACACTTTTTTTTGTTAGTCACTTTTTGTTGAATCTCATGAATAGTACTCTTCCAATTCAGAGCCTGGATTTCCATATAATTTCCATATAATGATATTTCCATATAATGTTGAAATCAATGCAACAGGGGACACACAATTAGGGTTCTACATTGTGATATCATTAGAATACTCCTACAATGTTAAAACATTCTACATTGTGATATCATTAGAATACTCCTACTACAATGTTAAAACATTCTGCATTGTGACATTATTTCATTGATATCATGAAACAATTCCTTCATGTATTTTATGTTTAATCAGAGTATCTCTTCCCTGTGTGTGTCCGCTTGTGTATAGTCAGGCTGTGTGACCGAGTAAAACTCTTCCCACATTGATCACAACTATAAGGTTTCTCTCCTGTGTGTGTTCTCTGGTGTGTAGTTAGATAGCTAGAAGTAGAAAAACTCTTCCTACATTGATTACAGCTATATGGTTTCTCTCCTGTGTGTGTTCTCTGGTGTTCAGTCAGATGGCTAGATTTAGCAAAACTCTTCCCACATTGATCACAGCTAAATGGTTTCACTCCTGTGTGTGTTCTCTGGTGTTCAGTCAGATGGCAAGGATAAACAAAACTTCTCCCACATTGAGCACAGCCATATGGTTTCTCTCCTGTGTGATGTCTTGATGTATTTTAAGTTCTACTGAATAGTTTAATCTTTTACCACAGTCAGAGCAGCAGTGGTAATATTTCCTCCATGTGGGTTTCTGCTGGTGTCTCTTGAGGAGTTCTGATCTGGAGAGACATGTCTCTGCCACTTCAGCATCATGTTGTTGTTGAGGCTCCCCAGAGGATCCACGATAGTCACGTCTCTCTCCTGTGTGAACAACAAAGTCAGACAGATGGTTAAAGGCCCACAACAGCAGAAATCCACTGTTTATTTGAGGTAAAAGGTGATGCCCAGAGCATACCCATGAAGTTGTACAACAATTGACGTCTGTTAAAATATTTTACAATTGTCTGAAGACAGTCAAGCAGTGTCAGACGACTTTTGGTCTCCAAAAAGGCCCCTTTATGTGTTTGCTCAAATTGCGGCAAGAGGGCAATGCACACACAATTTGATTGCAGAAACACCTCCCTGATGAGGAAACCGCTGGTTATGGAGGTAGTATATCTGGTAATGAGGAAACCACTAGTTATGGATGTAGTATATCTGCCTGGAACAAAAATGGTGAGCTAAGATTTAAAGGGAAAACTCAGCATTAAAAGGGAGAATCATAATGCACTGATCCAGTGGAAATGTCATAAAATACCTGATTACTTCTTATCCATTGCACAAATAGCCGACAGCTGTGTCTGTCTCAAACTCACTGGAGCGGGAAACTGAGGGCCCAGAATATTTTATACAATGTTGCAAGTTTCAGAGGACCCAGTTGATAGAATGTTTCAAGTTCATTGTAGACAGGCCATGTGCAGCCAATGTGATTTATAGGATATTTTCTACCTGCAGGCTGCAATGTTTCTATTTGTTGGCTTTATGCAGACAATTTTTTACATAGTTGGCAATAAAAGTACTGTCAAGCCAACACCTTATAACTGTGACGCCAAGATGTCTGAACTTATTGACGAGGTCCCAAGGTTTTGTGTTAAGGTTGATACAATAGCTTTCTATGAATTTGAGAGTGGTTACATTTCTCCAGCCCCCATCCTCAAGTCTCTGGGCAGCCATTTAGTTGCTGTTTAAATACTAGGTTGTCCCTTTAAAAAAGCCACACAACAATCAATCAACCAATCTGCAGTTTAAACAATGGTAATGTTATTTGGTAATAAGATGATGGATGGGGCTGGAGAAATGTAACTGGTCGCAAATTCATTGACAGACCTATGGATGCAAGGACTGACCATCCATGATATCAACATTATAGTTTTAACCATGTTGAGGCGATACAGTGTTGATTTATATTGTTTCTAAACATTGGAGTAAAAAAGGCTTATTTGGGGTTCTGGTGGGGTACAACAGTTGAACTAAGCTCATGAAGCACGTGTTCAATTCTTCAAGAATCAATGGCTATAAATAAATAATTTACAAGTCCAAATATGGATATAGCAATTGAATATTTCCCTTTAACACCATACATCAGATCAACAACTGCAGAGTTTGTGCTTCTGTTTTTAAGACAGTACTTACTAGTGTTAATCAGGGAACGGTTTCTCAAAACCATCTTATGGCTAAATTCATTGTTAGAACCATTGGATGCCTTAAGATGGCTTTGGGAAACCGGGCCCAGATATCCAGTTTCCTCCTCCTTTTCGATGTAACAGTCATCGCCCCCTCCTCCTCTTTCACTCTGAACACATCTTCTTCTTCTTTTACTGTAACATCCGCCTCCTCTTTCACTCTGAACGAGTCTTCCTCTTCTTTCACTGAAACGTCTTTCTCTTCTTCTTTCATGGTAACAGCCTCAAACTTTACTTTTTTACTGTAACATCCTCCTCCTCCTTTTCACTCTGAACGCGTCTTCCTCTTCTTCTTTCACGGTAACAGCCTCACCCTCTACTTCTTTTTTTACTGCAACAGCCTCCTCTTCTTCTTCCTCCTTCACGGGAGTTTCTTTCTCCGTCCAGTAGACGTCCTCTTCTTTAGCAGGAGAGTAGCTTAGTGACCGCATGGTTAGGCTAATGCTAACTTAACCAGCCCGCTAGCTGACTAATAACAACACCGTAAATATGAAAATAAATCTGATAACTAACTAGACGACAGAAATGGGTTGAAAACACGGTGGTTAATAAACACGAAAGCGTCTAAAGAGCTTTATTGGTTCGGCTATTTTGTCTAGCAAGCTACGGAGGTGTCTAACTGTTGCTGATGTTGAAAGAAGCGTTCCGTCCACTAGAAAATTCGTCACACTAGCAGCATTGCCTTAAAGTCGCACACCGCCCTCTGTTGACTGGAGTGGGTAACGCAGTTGAGTAAAATGTATATTTTATCTTCAGACAACAAGTTAAAGTGTAGGAAGCATGCGTTTTTACTCACCAGTGTAACAATACCGTGTGGTTAAATACTTAGTAAGCTAGTTGTAGTCACTTTATGGTTACCTAGAAGAACAAACAGTTATGTTTTTGCATATTTATTAACTTAATTCGGGAAATCTTAACTACCCACAATGCACTATTCCCCAAGTCATATGGATGATCAACTCTGTGCTATCGAGTTTGGATGCCAGTGTAACGACAGTTTCAAGTTCGATATTTGACAGATATTCGCGCTTTCAAACCATTTGAGCCACAGACTCCAAATGTTCACGATTTGGACATTACTTCGCTTTCCAAAGCTAAAACATGTGGAAATGTGATTAGCATTTTGTATTCCTAGTTGACTTAGTTAGGGAGCGTAAACAAAGTACAAACTTTTTTACATTCAAAATTCAATAGCTCCTTGGTCATGTGATCTAATGACTTCAAAAACAAGTTTCAGAATGTCCACTGACTACCCTTCTATATTGCACACCATTTAGTTTGTCCAGTTTCATCTCACACGTTTTTAGATTAATTGTTCTAAATGTAAAATTTCAATAGCTCCTTGGTCATGTCATGTCCACTGACTACCCTTCTGTATTGCACACTCTTGTTTGTGTAGTGTAAAATCACAAGGTGTAACATACATTTTCATAGTTTCAAATGTGCATTTCCTTGGTCATGTCAATGACACACCTAAGAAGCATGCAGTGGATATACACCCATATTGCATAACCTCTAGTCATGTCTCTTCTATACTGTTGTACATTATTATTAGTTTGACAATTAGGGGTTCAGTCCAGTGTAGTGTTTACCCATTTCTTTAGTATTTATCTACAATAATTGGTCGTTCTAAGTACTTATTTTCCCTGTTTTTTTTTTTTCAACACGTAGGAGAAAGACAGATAATATCTAATTTCGTCGTTAATATCAACCATAAAGGAAAAGGGCAAAGTACGAAAGTCATGTTATTAATTGTCCAAAGCAGGGACAATGGGTTTGCTGGTCAATACAAATACTGAACATGTAACCACACTAATGGTGGCCAGAAAATCAATGAATAAAAATGTTACATTGACAAATTTAGCAGAAATTGTAGACCTTTAATCTTTTCCAACATGTCAACAGACACTTAACTTCAAATAAGTATGAAACATTTCAGTGTTAACTTTCTCATTATCCCTGGTTGATGTACATTTCAGAGCCTCTTCAGTGTGGATGGGGTAGAGCATTCATTTTCAACAACAAAGACTGCACTTCCAGTTTGTGTTCTTTACTCTGTTGAACTCTTTTGTCTTCATTCCTAGGCACAGCACATGGAACCTCAGTTGGCATCAATCAAAACAAAACAAAGTGTAACACGTTATAAATAATATCAATGCAGTATGACAAATGACGAATTAGCCATCTATTGTGTTATATCATAAATTGTCTTACATGCCGTCACTGTTGTCAAAAGATTAAAAACATGTTAAATAAAGTTACTATCCCAGTCAGTCTTTGGGCCACATCCAGGTTCTTCATCAGTGGCACACATGACGCAGTTGTTGGCTTTGTTGAACTCTGAACTCATAGGCATGAACTGAACATATGGCTGTCCCACAAAACTACATAAAAATAAAGAATTTACATTTCCTTTTTATTAAATGTCATTACATACCAGACATTTTTAGTATATCCTCAGCCATTTCTTTCCACAGTTGCTCCATGTGGTTTTGAAGGTTCCATAGAAATTGTTGGGGAAGTTCTGTGCAACTTCCTTGGCCATCTACACCAAAAAATAAAATAGTTTTTGACCTAATTGTCACATAACAGCTAACCATTCATTATTGAAAATATAACTACAAACCTGCATTACAAAGACCCCGCAGTTGAAGGTGTCCTGCTGCATGGTGGGAGTTATTTCCCCTCCTTTCCACTTTGTCCACCCAGTCGTCTTTTCCGTGGCAGGATCTTCTCATTTTGAAATGTTCATTTTTTTATGTAAACATAATGGAATTCTGATTAGTTATAGGCAAATGAATACACAAGCCAAATTTGTATGCTGTTTTCCTTATCACTATAATTTAGTAGTAATTTAGTAATAGTCATTTCCTTTATGCCCCATTCTACACACACAGCCTAAATTATAGGCACTGAACCATTTACAGGACAATAATAAAAGTAGCATATAGGATCCAACCTGCTTAAAGAAAGTCTATCACATATGACAGTGCCCACCAAATCTATGACAAAAGAGAATGAATTGTAAACACCAAAGTGTGTTTGTCAAAATAATATCTGAAAATGTCAGTTTTTGAACATAATACTTCTATTTGCAATAGCAAGTTATGGTTTATGCAGTTGATATATATTCCATGTACCAACACTACATGTAGGACGGACATAAGACATTCCCACAGACTATTTTTTAAATTTATTTTTACTTTTTATTTCACCAAGATAAAGCAAAGCAGTGTGACATAAACAACAACAGAGTTACACATGGAATAAACAGTCAATAACACAATAGAAAAGTCTATATACAGTGTGTGCAAATGAAGTAGGATTTAGGGAGGTAAGACAATAAATAGGCCGTAGTGGCGAAATAATTACAATTTCGCAAATAAACACTGGAGTGATAGATGTGCAGAAGATGAATGTGCAAGTAGAGATACTGGGGTGCAAAGGAGCAAAAATAAATAACAATATGGGGATGAGGTAGTTTGATGGGCTATTTACAGATGGGCTATGTACATGTGCAATGATCTGTAAGTTGCTCTGACAGCTTGTGCTTAATTAAAGTTAGTGAGGGAGATATGAGTCTCCAGCTTCAGTGATTTTTGCAATTCGTTCCAGTCATTGGCAGCAGAGAACTGGAAGGAAAGGCGGCCAAAGGAGACATTGGTTTTGGGGGTGACCAAAGGGTGTGCCATGTGTAGGCCCACTGAGTGGACATTCTGAACCTTGCTTGAAGTCACCATGTCACATGACCAAGGAGCTATTGAAATTTTACATTTGGAAAAATTAATGTAAAATCATGTGAGATGAAAATGGACAAACTAAAGGGTGTGCAATATAGAAGGGTAGTCAGTGGACACTGAACCTTGTTTGAAGTCACAAGGTCACATGACCAATGAGCTATTGAAATTAAAAAATGTATAGTCTGAGATGCAAATCCACAAAAAAAAGTGTGCAATTTGTGTGTATGCCATCGGGTATAAACTGGCTAGAACCAGTTTTGAAAGTTTTAGGTTTAATGGTTAAAGAGATATTGAAATTTGAACTGCTGTTGTTGATGTAAAAAACTAAAAGGAAAACTACAAGCGAATATCCAACCTGAAACTGTCTCTTTGGCTCTAAATATGTCTCAAAATTATTTATATAATAATATAACATACTAATGAATAACAAAGACAACGATGGGTTTCTGTGAATAGCTTCCACAAAGTTACTAGAGTTAATTACCGAAAATATTAAAAAGCCGGGTTTGACCGTTGGCGTTGTACGAGCCTGTTATCTATCTAAATAACGTTATGTCCTAACTAGGCACAAGTAGGTTTGGATTATTTCCCCCAAATATATTATTTCTCATATATTGTATATCTTTTCCATAAAACCAACATGGCTTTACATTCATTAACGTACGTTTCCAATCGAGAGCAGTTCTCACTTTTGTGAGAATTAACTAGCTAACGTTAACTAACTAACTAACTTAGGACGGTGACCTGTCCAGACGAGATGTTACAACGAACTGAATCGTCAATGGAGGTGTCACGACTTCTGTCGAAGTCGTTGCCTCTCCTTGTTCGGGCGGTGCTCGGCGTTCGACGTCACCGGTCTTCTAGCCATCATTGATCCTTTTTCATTTTCCATTGGTTTTGTCTTGTCTTCCCACACACCTGTTTTCTATCCCATTCATTACCTGTTGTGTATTTAACCCTCTGTTTCCCCTCATGTCTTTGTCAGAGATTGATTTGTTGTCAGTGTAGTGTGAGTGTTTGTATAGGTGCGTGTCGGGTCCTCGTACCCATGTTTTGTTTGTTTGTACATTTATTGTTATGGAGCATACTCTTGGAACTTTATTAAAAGACTCCATATTTACACTCGATTTGACTCTCCTTGCGCCTGACTTCCCTGCCACCTATTACACCTATGCATGACAGAATCTCTGACCAATATATATGAAGTCAGCAGGAGAAGACACTATACCCATGGACCTGGAGGAACGCGTTCAGGAACAAGCGAGGGAGCTTGACTGTATCAGCTCCGTCATGGAGCACATTGTCCAGAAAATGGATCGCTGGGAGAGACAGGGAGTTTCTCCAGCGCCACCACCACCACAACCGGAATCTCCCGTGAACGTTTTTCCTCTCCGGGAATCGAGGATCCATTTATCCCTACCGACGGGATACAACGGAGATACTGCCGGCTGCCAGGGTTTCCTCCTCCAGCTAAACTTATATTTAGCCACGGCCTCCCCAGTACCATCTGACCATGAGAAGAGTTACGCCCTCGTCTCATGCCTCACCGGGAAAGCCCTGGAATGGGCCAGCGCTGTGTGTAGAAGGGAGGATGCGGCGTTTGGACCATTTTGAGGAGCAGCGGGTGAGCTCCTCTATCATCTGAGGCAGGAGACGAGGAGTGCACAGGATTTTGCTTTGGAGTTTAGGACCTTGGCTGCCGGCGCTGGATGGAGCGACAGGGCCCTGATCGACCATTACCGCTGTAGTCTACGCGAGGACGTCCGTCGGGAGCTGGTCTGTAGAGACACCACCCTCACCTTCGACCAGCTGGTGGGCATGTCCATCAAGCTGGACAACATGCTGGCTACTCGTGGACGTCTAGATCGGGGTCTGGTTGTTCCATCCTCCCGCACCCTCTCTCCCGAACCTATGGAATTGGGAGGGATGGTGCGCAGGGAGACCGGAGGGGGTTCCCGCTGGAGCACCATTCATGGTCGCAGAGGGCACACTGCTGGTCGGTGCCGGGTTGGTTCCTCTGGGAATAGAGAGGGCAGGCAGGGCATTCTGGCGTCACCCCAGGTGAGTAGGCACCATTCTCATCCAGAGCCCTCTGCTGCACTAATGTTTGTCTCTGTCTCTTTTCCTGATTTTTCACTGCATTCCCAGTATAAGGCACTAGTAGATTCAGGTGCGGCTGGGAATTTCATTAATAAAAGTCTAGCTCATAGTTTAGGGATCCCTATTGTTCCTGTGGATATGCCTATCCCTATTCAGGCCTTAGATAATCGACCATTAGGGTCAGGGTTTATCAGGGAGGTTACCGCACCTTTGTGTATGATAACGCAGGAGGGTCACAAGGAGAAGATTAGTCTTTTCCTTATTAATTCTCCTGCGTATTCTGTGGTGCTAGGCCTACCCTGGTTAGTTTGTCATAACCCCACTGTTTCTGTCACGGTTCATGAATCCACTGCCTCTCTTTCTCTTTCTCCCTCTCTCTCTCTCTCTCTCTCTCTCTCTCTCGTGTTTGTGTGGGCGTGGTTTCCAATCTCGGCCTGATTGTCTGCTCCAGCTGGAACCACTTATCTTCCCTTTATATGTTCTGTAACCAGTGTTTCTTGTTGTCAGATCGTTGTTACTTCCTGAGGTTGTGTCGTGTGTCTGTGCTCTTCTCTCGCCGCCCTTGTGTGGATTATCTGCTGTGCTCCTTCCTACCCATCCGGACATACTCCCTGGATTTCTCAGCACGCTATCATTGGAAGATGCGCCCTAGTCCCTGGGTCGGATTCCGTCTGAGTACAGTCTGTCTGTCCTGTTGCTGTTGTAAACTGTAGTCATTAAACCATCGTTGCTTGCATCTTGCATCCGCCTCTGTATTGTCACAGAACGATCTGACCATACCATGGATGCAGCGAGTTCAACGAGTCTGACCGAATTCATTTCCCGCAGTATCACGAGAATGGATCAACAAGAGGAGAACATCTCCAGCACAGATCGGGCAGTACAAGCCCTTGCGACGCAGGTATCCCAGCTGATCCAACAATTACAACATCTGAGGGGTTCCGCTGCGCCACCTACACCGGCAGTTCAACCCACCCCGCCAGAGCCGGATTCCCAGCTAGAGCCACGGCTACCGACACCAGAGGGTTATTCAGGTGATCCTGACTATTGCAGAGCCTTTCTTACAAGATGTTCCATGCATTTCTCGTTGCAGCCACGGACCTTCAACCGTGAACAGTCTAAGGTAGCATTCATACTCACCCTGCTATCAGGCAAAGCGGCTCTTTGGGGAACGGCGGTGTGGGCGAACCAGGACCCATGCTGCACCTCTTTCCAGACACTCTCCGAGGAGATGAGAAGGGTCTTCGATCGGGCCGTGGCGGGTAGGGAGGCGGCCAGACTACTCGCTGACCTTCGCCAAGGAGACCGTTCAGTATCGGAATACTCCATCCAATTCCGCACTCTGGCCGCAGAGTGTCAGTGGAACGAGGAGGCGCAGTGGGACATGTTCCTGCATGGGCTGGAGGACCGGATCCAGAAGGAGATTTATGTTCTGGACCTTCCCAGGAGTTTAAATGGACTAGTGGAACTAGCCTTGAGGGTCGACGCTCGTCTGAGTCGTATTGGCCGCCGAGCATGCCCTAACAGACCGTATAACGACACGGAGGGCGGGCATGCCAGTGGCGGGAACACGGCCAGTTCAGCCTCCGCTCACGAACCCATGCAGCTGGGGAGAGCTCGCCTCTCCCGGGAAGAGAGGGAGAGGCGGAGATCCCAAGGACTCTGTCTCTACTGTGGTAGAGCGGGCCACTTTATCCACTCCTGCCCGGTAAAAGATCAGGCCCGGTAGTAAACATGAGGCTACTATCGGGTGGTGTCACCACAGAGAAGACCTCATCATCTACTCTCCTCCCGGTAAGACTAAGATGGGCCACCCACACGCACGACACCCAAGCCTTACTGGACTCAGGAGCAGAGGGTAATTTCATGGACTTCAAGCTCGCTCACAAACTCCAGATTCCTATCACCTCACTCACGCACAAGATATCCGTCAACGCTCTCAATGGTCAAGAACTCCCCAACATTTCTCACACCACTGAACCTATCACACTCATCACTTCTGGCAATCACACTGAGACACTATCATTTCTACTCATGGACTCACCCCTTGCACCATTAGTTCTCGGCCACCCTTGGCTCACCCAACACAACCCCAGAGTTGACTGGGGTCATAACTCTATATCCATGTGGAGTAACAAGTGTCTTGAGTCCTGTTTAGTGTCTGCCTGTTCGTCTGTGTCTGATTCTGTGTTTCTAGAGGAGGCAGTGGATTTGTCTAACGTGCCCGTTGAATACCTCGACCTGAAGGAGGTGTTCAGTAAGTCCCGTGCTGCTTCTCTTCCTCCGCATCGTCCCTATGACTGTGCAATAGAATTATTGCCAGGTGAGTCTCCGCCTAAAGGCAAGTTATATTCACTCTCTGTTCCTGAGAGGGAGGCTATGGAGAGATACATCTCTGATTCTCTGGCATCTGGATTCATTCGTCCTTCCTCTTCTCCAGCGGGGCGGGGTTCTTCTTTGTGGGAAAGAAGGACGGATCTCTGCGTCCTTGCGTTGATTACCGTGGGTTGAATAACATCACAGTGAAGAATACCTATCCATTACCGTTGATGTCCTCAGCCTTTGAAAGGTTACAGGGAGCATCCGTGTTCACTAAGTTGGATTTACGTAATGCATATCATTTGGTTCGCATAAGGGGGGGGGACGAATGGAAGACCGCGTTTAACACCCCCAGAGGGCACTTCGAATATTTGGTCATGCCTTTTGGGCTATCCAACTCCCCAGCGGTTTTCCAGGCACTTGTCAATGACGTGCTGAGAGATATGATTGATCAGTTCATATATGTTTACCTGGATGACATACTGATTTTTTCTTCTTCTCTCCAGGAACACGTTCAGCACGTCAGACGAGTGCTTCAGAGGTTGTTGGAGAATGGACTTTTTGTCAAGACGGAGAAATGCATTTTTCATGCACAATCCGTTCCATTCCTAGGTTACATCGTCTCGACTGAAGGTATTCGCATGGATCCTGACAAGGTTAAGGCTGTGGTGGATTGGCCAAGCCCAGATTCCCGTAAGGCCCTACAGAGGTTTCTGGGATTCGCCAATTTCTACCGGCGTTTCGTTCGCAACTTTAGTCAGATAGTCGCTCCTCTTACCGCCTTAACCTCCCCCAGAGTGCCGTTCAGGTGGTCCGATACAGCCGAGGCTGCATTCGCCAAACTCAAGAGCCGCTTTGTCTCGGCTCCCATCCTCATAGCTCCCGATCCCTCGCGTCAGTTCGTAGTAGAGGTGGACGCTTCAGAGGTGGGGGTAGGTGCGGTACTTTCCCAACGTTCCTCTTCTGACGACAAGATGCACCCTTGTGCGTTCCTTTCCCATCGGTTATCACCTGCGGAACGCAACTACGACATTGGCAACAGAGAGTTGTTGGCAGTGAAGTTAGCACTGGAGGAGTGGCGCCATTGGTTAGAGGGTTCGGGGGTACCTTTTATAGTTTGGACCGATCACAAGAATTTGGAATATATCAGAACCGCTAAGCGACTCAACTCCAGACAGGCGCGGTGGGCACTCTTTTTCGGACGTTTTGACTTCTCTCTCTCGTATCGCCCGGGTTCCAAGAATGTCAAACCCGATTCCCTTTCTCGCATTTTTGACCATTCCGAACGCCCATCCACTCCCGAGTACATCCTACCCGGGACCCTAGTGGTATCCACACTCACATGGGAGGTTGAATCGAGGGTCAAAACGGCCTTAGAAGGGGTAACGCCTCCGCCCGGTTGCCCGCCTAATCGGTTGTTTGTGCCGGAGGGGTGTCGGTCCGATGTTATTCGGTGGGGCCATTGCTCCAACGTAGCGTGTCATCCAGGAGTCAGCCGCACTAGCTTTTGGTTAAGCAACGCTTTTGGTGGCCACTGATGGCTCGTGACATTCACAGTTTTGTCTTGGCTTGCTCGGTTTGTGCCACTGGGAAGACTTCTAATCGACCCCAGATGGGTTACTCCAACCGCTGTCGGTCCCCTCGAGACCCTGGTCCCACATCGCGCTAGATTTTGTTACCGGCCTCCCGCCCTCCCAGGGCAAGACGGTGGTGTTGACCGTGGTGGACCGGTTCTCGAAGGCGGCTCATTTTATTCCCTTGCCTAAATTACCATCTGCCAAGGAGACAGCGGTAGCTGTCGTGGATCACGTCTTTCGCTTACATGGCCTGCCGATGGACGTAGTTTCTGACAGGGGGCCCCAATTTGTGTCCAAGTTTTGGCAAGAGTTTTGTAGGTTACTGGGAGCGAGTGTCAGCCTGTCTTCAGGGTTTCATCCCCAGAGCAACGGTCAAACGGAGAGGGCCAACCAAGATTTGGAGAGAGTGTTGCGATGTTTGGTTTCTAAGAATCCCTCTTCCTGGAGTCAACAACTCTCTATGGTTGAGTACGCTCACAATTCGTTGCCAGTGGCAGCTACGGGTCTCTCTCCGTTTGAGTGTAGTTTAGGTTACCAGCCACCTATCTTTCCCAGTACGGAGTCCGAGGTCACTGTTCCTTCCGCTCACGCTTTCATCCAGAGGTGCCGTCACGCATGGAGTAGAGCCCGTGAGACTCTTCTCCGGGTGGGGGCGCGCACCAAGGCTAAGGCCGATCGCCACCGGTCGAAGCCTCCGGTATACGTCGTTGGCCAAAGAGTGTGGCTTTCTACTAAGAACATTCCACTCCGATCCGTTTCGAACAAACTTGCCCCCAAATTTATCGGCCCGTTCAGAGTCACCAGGATCATTAGTCCGGTGGCGGTCCGGCTCAAGCTTCCTCCGGCGTATAGGAGAATTCATCCTACCTTTCATGTGTCTAAAATAAAACCTGTGTTTCAGGCACGCATTAACCCGCCGGTCCCGGTTCCCCCGCCGCCACGACTTGTTGATGGGGAACCCACCTTTCTGTCAATTGTATTTTGGACTCTAGAAGGAGGGGACGCGGATTCCAGTACCTGGTGGACTGGGAGGGTTACGGCCCGGAGGAGAGAAGTTGGGTACCTGCTAGGGACATTCTGGATCACTCCCTTATCGATGATTTCAATCGACAGGTAAATTCGCCTGGGAACGCCAAGAGGCGTTCCTAGGGGGGTATTGTCACGGTTCATGAATCCACTGCCTCTCTTTCTCTTTCTCCTCTCTCTCTCTCTCTCTCTCTCTCTCCCGTGTTTGTGTGGGCGTGGTTTCCAATCTCGGCCTGATTGTCTGCTCCAGCTGGAACCACTTATCTTCCCTTTATATGTTCTGTAACCAGTGTTTCTTGTTGTCAGATCGTTGTTACTTCCCTGAGGTTGTGTCGTGTGTCTGTGCTCTTCTCTCGCCGCCCTTGTGTGGATTATCTGCTGTGCTCCTTCCTACCCATCCGGACATACTCCCCTGGATTTCTCAGCACGCTATCATTGGAAGATGCGCCCTAGTCCCTGGGTCGGATTCCGTCTGAGTACAGTCTGTCTGTCCTGTTGCTGTTGTAAACTGTAGTCATTAAACCATCGTTGCTTGCATCTTGCATCCGCCTCTGTATTGTCACAGTTTCTTGGCCACAGAGGGCTCTCACGGGGTGGTCGCGAGAATGCTCAGGTAGGTGTTTAGGGGTTTCCGTTGCACCAGGTCTCCACCGTGCGCCGATTTGGCTCTCACCTTCTGTAAAAAGAAGGCGACTCAATTACCACCCCATCGACGGGGGATTGTGCGATAGATCTCCTGGTAGACGCTGCATATCTCAAGAGTCATATGTATCCCCTGTCGCAAGCGGAGACGGAGGCTATGGAGACATATGTCTCTGAATCCCTGCATCAGGGGTTCATTGAGCCATCCATTTCACCCGTCTCCTCGAGTTTCTTTTTGTGAAGAAAAAGGATGGCGGTTTACGCCCGTGCATTGATTATCGAGGTCTTAATAAAATCACTACCTCTGATCAATACGGTTATTGAGTTAATGCACGGGCACGTTTTTTCACAAAATTGGATCTCAGGAGTGCGTACAATCTGGTGCGTATTAAGAAGGGTGATGAGTGGAAGACTGCATTTAGCACTACCTCAGGTCATTATGAGTACCTGGTCATGCCATATGGGTTGATGAATGCTCCATCAGTTTTCCAATAATTTGTAGATGAGATCTTCAGGGACCTGCACGGGCAGGGTGTAGTGGTGTATATCGATGATATTCTGATATACTCTGCTACACACGCCGAGCATGTGTCCCTGGTGCGCAGGGTGCTTGGTCGCCTGTTGGAGCATGATCTATATGTCAAGGCTGAGAAATGCTTGTTTTTCCAACAATCCATCTCCTTCCTAGGGCATCGGATTTCCACTTCAGGAGTGGAGATGGAGAGCGACCGCATTACAGCCGTGCGTAATTGGCCGACTCCAACCACGGTAGAGGAGTTGCAGCGTTTTTTGGGGTTTTCCAATTACTACCGGAGGTTTGTCCAGGGTTTTGGTCAGGTGGCAGCTCCCATTACGTCACTGCTAAAGGGGGCCCGGTGCGCTTGCAGTGGTCGGCTGAGGCGAACAGGGCTTTTGAGCACCTGAAGACTCTGTTTACCTCTGTGCCTGTGCTGGCTCATCCGGATCCCTCTTTGCCATTCATAGTGGAGGTGGACGCATCCGAAGCTGGGATAGGAGCAGTGCTCTCTCAGCGTTAGGGTACGCCACTGAAGCTTCGCCCTGTGCTTTCTTTTCGAAGAAGCTCAGCCCAGCGGAGCGAAACTATGATGAGGGGAACCGAGAGCTGTTAGCTGTCGTAGAAGCCTTGAAAGGTGTGGAGGCATTGGCTTGAGGGGGTTAAACACCCTTTTCTCATCTGGACTGACCACCGCAATCTGGAGTACACCCGGCAGGCGAAGAGATTGAATCCTCGCCAGGCAAGGCGGGCCATGTTTTTCACTCGTTTTGTGTTTACTCTTTCTTACAGACCAGGCTCCCAGAATGTTAAGGCAGACGCATTGTCTCGGCTGTATGACACAGAGGAGCGGTCCATGGATCCCACTCCCATACTCCCAGCTTCGTGTCTGGTGGCGCCGGTAGTGTGGGAGCTGGACGCGGACATTGAGCGGGCGTCACGTGCAGAGCCTTCTCCCCTGAGTGTCCAGCTGGTCGTCTGTACGTTCCGTCTGCTGTCCGCGACCGATTGATATATTGGGCTCACACGTCACCCTCCTCTGGTCATCCTGGGATAAGTCGGACGATGTGCTGTCTTGAAGGAAGGTACTGGTGGCCCACTTTAGCTAAGGATGTGAGGATTTATGTTTCTTCCTGTTCGGTGTGCGCCCAGTGCAAGGCTCCTAGACACCTGCCCAGAGGTAAGCTACAACCTCTACCCGTTCCTCAACGGCCATGGTCGCACCTGTCGATGGATTTTTTGACTGATCTTCCACCTTCACAGGGTTACACCACGATCCTGGTAGTTGTGGATCGGTTTTCAAAGTCCTGTCATCTCCTCCCTTTGCCCGGTCTCCCTACGGCCTTACAACCTGCAGAGGCCCTGTTTACACACGTTTTCCGGGCACCTGAGGATATTGTGTCTGATCGGGGTCCCCAGTTCTCATCAAGGGTCTGGAAGGCGTTCATGGAGCGTCTGGGGATCTCGGTTAATCTTACCTCAGGTTTTCACCCCGAGAGTAATGGGCAGGTGGAGAGAGTTAACCAGGATGTGGGTAGGTTTCTGCGGTCTTATTGCCAGGATCGGCCGGGGGAGTGGGCGAAGTTCGTGCCCTGGGCAGAGATGGCTCAGAACTCGCTACGTCACTCCTCCACTAACCTTACTCCCTTTCAATGTGTATTAGGGTATCAGCCGGTTCTGGCTCCTTGGCATCAGAGCCAGACCGAGGCCCCTGCGGTGGACAATTGGTTTCGGCACGCTGAGGAAACCTGGGAGGCAGCCCACGTCCACCTTCAGCGTGCCATAAGGCGCCAGAAAATTGGCGCAGACCGTCGCCGCAGTGAGGCCCCAGTGTTCGCACCAGGGGACAGGGTCTGGCTCTCGACCCGAAACCTGCCCCTTCGCCTGCTCTGCCGGAAGCTGGGTCCGCGGTTTGTGGGGCCGTTTAAAGTCCTGAGGAGAGTGAACGAGATATGTTATAGGTTACAACTACCCACTCATTACCGTATTAATCCCTCGTTCCATGTGTCTCTCGTCAAGCCGATGGTGGCTGGCCCGCTCCAGGAGGCTGAAGTGCGTGATGTTCCTCCGCCTCCTCTAGACATCGAGGGGGTTCCGGCGTACTCTGTTCGATCCATTTTGGATTCGAGACGTCGGGCGAGGGGCCTTCAGTACCTCGTGGACTGGGAGGGGTACGGGCCGTAGGAGAGATGCTGGGTTCTGGTGGAGGACGTGTTAGATCCTTCCATGATATCAGAATTCCACCGTCTCCATCCGGATCGCCCTGCACCTCGCCCTCCGGGTCGTCCCCGAGGCCGGTGTCGACGCACAGCTGGAGCCGCGCGTCAGGGGGGGTACTGTCACGACTTCTGCCGAAGTCGTTGCCTCTCCTTGTTCGGGCGGTGCTCGGCGTTCGACGCCACCGTTCTTCTAGCCATCATTGATCCTTTTTTCATTTTCCATTGGTTTTGTCTTGTCTTCCCACACACCTGTTTTCTATCCCATTCATTACCTGTTGTGTATTTAACCCTCTGTTTCCCCTCATGTCTTTGTCAGAGATTGATTTGTTGTCAGTGTAGTGTGAGTGTTTGTATAGGTGCGCGTGGGTCCTCGTACCCATGTTTTGTTTGTTTGTACATTTATTGTTATGGAGCATACTCTTGGAACTTTATTAAAAGACTCCATATTTACACTCCATTTGACTCTCCTGCGCCTGACTTCCTGCCACCTATTACACCTATGCATGACAGGAGGTCTTCCTCTTCATCTAGCCTGCTACAGCATGCAATACTATTAACTCACAAGGAGGCATAACGTTACATGTACAACACTATCCCATTTTGGAAACATTACATGGACAATACTATCCCAATTTGGAAACGTTACATGGACAATACTGTCCCATTTTGGAAACGTTACATGGACAATACTGTCCCATTTTGGAAACGTTACATGTACAATACTATCCCATTTTGGAAACGTTACATGTAAAATACTATCCCATTTTGGAAACGTTACATGTACAATACCATCCCATTTTGGAAACGTTACATGTACAATACCATCCCACTTTGAAAACGTTACATGGACAATACTATCCCATTTTGGAAACGTTACATTTACAATACTGTCCCATTTTGGAAACGTTACATGTACGCCCCCTTGTGGAGGGAAATTAATATCTTAGATGGAAGCTGTAGATGGAATTCAAATGCATAATGGTATTAATACAGTGTCTCGGCTACCTCTTTTGTATAAATGCCCTTCAGAATCCAAACACAGTATTGCCACGCAGCAAAATGTTGCGTATAATCTTTCAAGTCAGCCTGATAAAATATTGAACAATTTGTGTACAAAGATATCTTGAAATGTGATATTAGGCCTGTATGGCAGTAGTTTTTTGGACAGTGCTTTCTCCAATATGTCTATTTTACATTCAATTGTATGTCGATGCCATTTATCGTTCAATATTTATTTTATATATATATACAGTGCCTTGCGAAAATATTCGGCCCCCTTGAACTTTGCGACCTTTTGCCACATTTCAGGCTTCAACCAAAGATATAAAACTGTATTTTTTTTTGTGAAGAATCAACAACAAGTGGGACCCAATCATGAAGTGGAACGACATTTATTGGATATTTCAAACTTTTTTAACAAATCAAAACTGAAAAATTGGGCGTGCAAAATTATTCAGCCCCTTTACTTTCAGTGCAGCAAACTCTCTCCAGAAGTTCAGTGAGGATATCTGAATGATCCAATGTTGACCTAAATAACTAATGATGATAAATACAATCCACCTGTGTGTAATCAAGTCTCCGTATAAATGCACCTGCACTGTGATAGTCTCAGAGGTCCGTTAAAAGCGCAGAGAGCATCATGAAGAACAAGGAACACACCAGGCAGGTCCGAGATACTGTTGTGAAGAAGTTTAAAGCCGGATTTGGATACAAAAAGATTTCCCAAGCTTTAAACATCTCAAGGAGCACTGTGCAAGCGATAATATTGAAATGGAAGGAGTATCAGACCACTGCAAATCTACCAAGACCTGGCCTTCCCTCTAAACTTTCAGCTCATACAAGGAGAAGACTGATTAGAGATGCGGCCAAGAGGCCCATGATAACTCCAGATGAACTGCAGAGATCTACAGCTGAGGTGGGAGACTCTGTCCATAGGACAACAATCAGTCGTATATTGCACAAATCTGGCCTTTATGGAGGAGTGGCAAGAAGAAAGCCATTTCTTAAAGATATCCATAAAAAGTGTTGTTTAAAGTTTGCCACAAGCCACCTGGGAGACACACCAAACATGTGGAAGAAGGTGCTCTGGTCAGATGAAACCAAAATCGAACTTTTGCCAACAATGCAAAACGTTATGTTTGGCGTAAAAGCAACACAGCTCATCACCCTGAACACACCATCCCCACTGTCAAACATGGTGGTGGCAGCATCATGGTTTGGGCCTGCTTTTCTTCAGCAGGGACAGGGAAGATGGTTAAAATTGATTGGAAGATGGATGGAGCCAAATACAGGACCATTCTGGAAGAAAACCTGATGGAGTCTGCAAAAGACCTGAGACTGGGACGGAGATTTGTCTTCCAACAAGACAATGATCCAAAACATAAAGCAAAATCTACAATGGAATGGTTCAAAAATAAACATATCCAGGTGTTAGAATGGCCAAGTCAAAGTCCAGACCTGAATCCAATCGAGAATCTGTGGAAAGAACTGAAAACCGCTGTTCACAAAATGCTCTCCATCCAACCTCACTGAGCTCGAGCTGTTTTGCAAGGAGGAATGGGAAAAAATTTCAGTCTCTCGATGTGCAAAACTGATAGAGACATACCCCAAGCGACTTACAGCTGTAATCGCAGCAAAAGGTGGCGCTACAAAGTATTAACTTAAGGGGCTGAATAATTTTGCTCGCCCAATTTCAGTTTTGATTTGTTAAAAAAGTTTGAAATATCCAATAAATGTCGTTCCACTTCATGATTGTGTCCCACTTGTTGTTGATTCTTCACAAAAAATACAGTTTTATATCTTTATGTTTGAAGCCTGAAATGTGGCAAAAGGTCGCAAAGTTCAAGGGGCTGAATACTTTCGCAAGGCACTGTAGATGTTTCTATTGTGTTATTGACTGTTTGTTTGTTTATCCCACGTGTAACTCTGTGTTGTTTTTGTGGCACTGCTTTGCTTTATCTTGGCCAGGTCGCATTTGTAAATGAGAACTTGTTCTCAACTTGCCTACCTGGTTAAATAAAGGTGAAGAAAATATCTAACTTTATTTTAGTCACATGTTCAACTATCATCAGCTGATCCAGGGAATAATTTTATGAATGGCAGTCGCATGACAAACATCACAACATGCAACAACAACCAAAGTGCTTCTTCATTCATTACTCTGGTAAAGACAGTTATGCCATGCTCCATGTTGGATCCAACATCCCTACTTTGGTCATAATGTGTAGAGAACTGTTCCTTGATGGATAGGCTGTTGTACAACACGCAGAACTATTTTCCTTTATTTGTTGTTAGGTGAATTTATGGGCCAATTTGGCAAACCATGTACAATCCCTCATTGTCAGGCTGATGTTAAAGCTACCCAAAGAGCATTTTATGACACAAACATCATATTAAGCAGGACATTCAAACGAGCCTTACAATTATACTCCAAAGTCGTGTGAAATGCACTTATAAGCAACCTGGAAATGGAGGTTACTCCCCTGAGTTTTCCCCCATTCACAGTCAAAACACATTGTGAAAAACTAAAATCTTTGCTCACCATTTTTGCTCCAGGCAGATATACTACATCCATAACTATCGGTTTCCTCATTAGTAGGGAGGTGTTTCTGCAATAAAAATTGTGTGTTTATCGCCCTCATGCCGCAATTTTAGCAAACACAGAAAGGGGCCTATATTGGAGACCAAAAGTCGTCTGGCACAGTGCTTAGAGATTCAACAACATGAATAACTTATTTCTAGTCTACAATCTTAGATGTTACTACTAATGTGGAAACAAGACAATATGACTATTCTTGCTCATTTTAAGACAAATGTCAAATAATCATAACATTCATTACAGGCGTCAATTGTTGTACAACATCATGGCTACGCTGTTGGCATCACTTTTACAGTGGATTTTTGCTGTTGTGGGCCTACAACCATCTGTCTGACTTTGTTGTTCACACAGGAGAGAGACAGAACTACCGTGGATCCTCTGGGGAGCCTCAACAACATCATGATGCTGACAGGGCAGAGAAGAGTATCTCCAGGTAAGGACAACCTGTTGCTGATTGTCTCATGGGTGGGCAGTCAAAAATGTGTTTGCGTTTAGCCAGTGCATTACCATGGATCACAATTTATTGCATGTTTTTCTGTATTGGAGATGAGATTTGTTTGGGCTCGTTCCAAGGGGACGAGAGTTCTGTGAGTTTTGGAACATGAGAGTTTTAGGATTCTATAGTAAGAAAAATGATATAAAAATAAAATGATTTTATATTATTTAGAAATGTTTTTTCTTGTTTTTAATTGTTGACAGCCCGTAGACACCATGTTAATATTGTATTAGGTGAATCATTATAGTAGATTATAATGTGAAATGGAAGTTGTTTTCTGTTGGTAGTAAGCAAACCTGTCAAACAAAAACATAGGATATATTAGTTGTCTTAAGATTTGTATGAAAAATACTTATAATTCTCAGCAGACAGTATCTGCTGTAAAAACAGTACTCTGTGTAGAGACCAGGGTCTGGCCCTGAGGTCATCTCTCCCTGGTACCATATAGAACAGAAACATTAACTCAAATTCTGGAATGCGGTCTCCTAAGGTTTTATCACCCAAAGACATTGTAAATCTCCTGTCAATGTTTTCTCCCAGAAGCCCATCGTCAGTAGAACACAGACACAGTAGGTCTAAGAACCCTCTATTATGTTGCATAAAACAACCATTTGATGCAATAAAAGTATAATAACATAATCCTGCAAATTTTATTCTCACAGTGTCCACTGAAAGTTGACTAGTAAAAACAACTGGGACCTAAAAGACACCCACCATGAGACCCACTAAATCTGCCCAAGAAGCAGCAAACAAAAGAAAAACCCACAACAAACTTAAAAGAGGAAGCAAACCAAAACGGTAGCGCAAATAAAGGTGTTGATTTGTCACATCTATCAAGACAACTGGAGCACTGGGCCAGACACTCTTAAATAGAACCTGGGCCAGCTCAAGTGAAACACCTTCCCAACGAGATGGAAAAGCCAGCACAGGTGTAACACATACTGACGAACGAGGTGACACCAATCAGTGCCTCCTATGTGCTAACGAGCTCACGAGCAATACATGCAAATGTCCAACCTCAAAACATAAATGGACAAACCAAAGCCTGTAACACCTTCCCCCTTAACCTTGTGACCCGTTCTATACATCTATTGTTTATCATGTAGGTTGAAAGGAGAGTATCTTGGCTGTGAAAGGCCTTTGTACTTTTGTCCCATGGGTCGACCAGCCATCATTATCGTAGAGCACTCAATTGATTCTCTTTATGTATGTGCGTTGTATTGACCTGCCTCCTTATTAATAAGTGAATAAAGATTTAGTTTAAGAATAACTCTGACTTGTGTGATAAGTTTGTTTCTCCTCATTTGATATTTAAGAAATTAACCACCACATTTGGCGACGGGGATGTGAATCTTGACTTGGTGACCGCTCCTGACGACCTGGGTAAATCGTGCACGAGGGATCCCTCAAACTTGGATTCTTAGGGAGACCACACTTCGGGAACGGAGCAGATGGACACACCTTTGATCTGAGAGGCAGCGAGCCGAGTGGATACCACATCTCAAACGTAGTTAAAAAGAAAAGTGAGCGAAACAAGTGGAGTTTTTAGAAAAGCCTCGTAGGCTCTGAGTGTGTATTCCTGTGTGAGGGGGCACCTTGGAGGTGTAAACAGGGCCCAGTTAGTAGGCTCTGAATGTGTATTCCTGTGTGAGGGGGCACCTTGGAGGTATAAACAGGGCCCAGTCAGGAGGCTCTGAGTGTAAATATATGAGTTGCATTATCCTAGGAACTAACCATGAGATAGAAATGTGAAAATATTCTTGCAGGTTAAAATATTGTTGAAAAACAACTAATTGATTAGGAATGTTTGGGAATAGCATTGTGTGACTGTGATATGAGAGTTGTGGAAATATGGAAATTAGTCTTAATCTGACGTTTGGATAGTAACATATAGAAATATGCTTAATCAGATGATTGAAATTTGGATAATAAGCGGGATGATATTTTAGAAAGCAGCGGAAGGTCTATAGTTCCTGGGAGGCTTGATTTTGCTGTGGTCTCTGGGAGGTTAGAGAACCGTTGACGATCCCATGGTCATTGTCCGGGAAACAAAAGTTTATTTTTGGTTCCACTGGGAGTTTGGAGAGCTGTTTCGTAGCTATGGAGAGTCCTTGGAAAAGCAAATGGAATGGTTGTTGTGAGTACCTCAATTTCTTAAGTTTTATATGGATACTGTGAATATATGAAAATATGATGAATTGTATGTGTGTATAGTGATTACTAGAGATTTGATTAAGTAATACTGAGATTATAATTAGATACAATTTAAACAACCCATATGTAGATGAACGTAGGTTTTGAGTTGGTATCTTTAATGGATAATTTGATAAAGATGAGGTTTAAGCATTATTAAACAGTCTACAAAGTCTGGGCAGTTGTCTCAGAAACTGATGGGAGAGTGTCCACTTTAGGGTAAGTCACTCTAACGATGTAAGTATAAAACGCTTACTGGATTTTCTCCGTCTGGGTACTCCAATAAAACGGTCCTTACTTATTGATTGAAATAATTCACTGTTTTTTAGTGGCACCACAAATGTGAATTAATATTTACAAAACAATTTACCAAACAAATTACAAAATTGCACCATTTCTGCAGACATGTCAGACCATAATAAATTATACATTTACTTTGTATAGTGCTTTTCATGACATTTAAAAAAAGAAAATAAAAAAAGATTTACAATAAAAACAACATGCATTGAAAATGAATCATAGGTCAACTAACAATTTTGTAGACTTGATGCTAAATACAGATTTTTCAGCTTTAGTGTGTATATCGTATCTCCTTAGTTATGTTAGGAAGTTTGCCATCTTTATGACCGGCCCTGGTAACTTCACCCCAACTTCTCTTATCCCCAGAACACAGTAACTTATCAACATAAGTGTTTTTCTGACATTTTGGGGAAATTTAAGGGAAAATAAAAAATCCAGCCCTAGCAGAGCCCCAAGTCCCATGGGGACGTCCTAGAGGGCGTGGATGTTCTCTCCATCAAAGGCCAGCGGGATTTCACTCTCATGGTGAAATGGATTTCGACGGATGTGCAGTAAAGGAGTGAAGAGCGGTGAAATCAGTGTCAACAAAAGTTAGAGAAGATTAATACACATACAATTAACAAAGACCATAACAAATGTTCAGCTTTAGTTTTATATAAGCATGCACACCTATGTTTATGAAGAAACAGATGATTGGTGCATAGGCATACCTTGTCACGGACATAAAGGCCACTCGGGTCCTCATTAAAGAGGATGGGCAAGAGCAGGATCGCTGCTGTGGTCTCCAGTCCTAGTAAAGTAAAGCAATGATCTTAAGAGAGAGAGATAGGATACGGCACGGGTCAAAATGATTGATTGATTACCATACATCATGATGACGCCTGCATGTTTAAATATGTGCCCCCGCCCGGCCCCCTGTTCGTGTGGTCATGTGTTAGAGGGTTTGTGTTATTTTATAGTTCTATGTTATGCTTTGAAGTAGGGTTGTTGTTTGATGTCTAGGGGGTGGTTGAACTGGGGAGGGTGGTGTTTGAGTGTTTGAACTTTTGGGACCGTACACCCAGTTTTGTCTCCCTTATGGTTGTTATCTATGAAGCAGGAATGTCCAGGGTTATGTATTTGGGGCCTAGGCTTTATACATGTCCAGAACAAGCAATCTTTTAAGACCTGAATATTAAACATCTAAAATATGTCTACAAGGGGAATTCTCGGAGTGCTCTGTAGCTCATGTCATGAATCCAACGCCAAAAGCCTGGAGGATATTTTGCTTGAGGCTCCCGAATGTTTTAACGGATTTTTGTGTACAAGCGAGGGACATATTTCGTACATATTCAACCCGGAGGAATCTACGGTTAAGATATTCACAGACAGCGTGTCCCAACCCTTTTATTGTGCAGAACCCGAGTCTTTCTCCAGCGCTAAGGATGCGAGAATGGCTTAAAATAAGGCTAGCTTTGTGTCAAATGGAACGAGTCCTGAGTGCTTCAAGGCTGCCAGGATATGCGTTGGAAGAACAAGTCTGTGGACGAAATTATCTAATGGCTCTGAGAGTCACTTCCATGGGGTATACCCGGACTCCAGAGTGACAATTTTAGCATGTGAGCAATTTGATAGGGCAAATGCTACGAAAACGGTCAGTTCATATGTATCCTCCAAAGCATGCAAGGATGTACATTGTTTTCAAATAATGTTCAGTTTTAAATGGCGCGATTACCACATTTTCCGAACCCTGATGAATAAGCTGGACAGTCTTTTCGAAAATCGTGAACAATTACGGCGATGGCCGAGGTTATCGTTGAGACATACCCCGGAACAACAACAAGTTCGAAGGCGGATCTTTCCCTGGCAGGAAAGTGGAGAGAGCTTCAACGGAGCGCGGAAAAGACTTTGCGATGGGGAATTGGAAACGGATAATGTTCAGGGCTAACAGGACCCCTATATCTGTAAGAAATAGTAAAAAATGTTGAATTATAACGTGTGTTAAAATGTAGGTGTTAATTATTTTAAATGTATAGCCCCCATTTAACTAAGGGGTAGCGCTCTTTTCTCTCACGCTAGGGTCTGGCGCAGACAACTGTAAGATCTGAAAAAACATGTATTATTTTATAGTCTATTCCTACATGGGTATGTTATGAACATTACGTTTTATTAAAGTTTGTAATAATGTACAAAGACCGGCCTCCAAGATTTTTACATAAAACACGTGTGATGCATGTTTAAATATTATTCAAATGTGTTACTTAATTCAAACATGTCTTAAAGGTTGTACGAAATATTTTGGAATTCAATAAAAGGAATTTAAAAAACGGTATCTCACCCTTTAACTATGGTAAAAGCCTATTTAACAACGTCTTCCAGCTCTGTCGCGAAGTAAAATAGAATCAGGGGTGTGGGTGTGTGTGAGTGGTCTTGGGGCGTAGCAACAGGCGTGTGTGTGTGTGTGGTTGTGTGTGTGTTACATAAATCCTAAGGTGGTGGGGTTCACCCCGGGGTCCCAGAGCTCTATCTGTAGAGAATCGTTCATATGGCCTGTCAAGATATAGGCCTACAGCCCTGGTTAAACACTGAAATCTAATCAACACACAGGGATTCTAGCAAACCCAATGCAGACAGAACGGTACTTTGAATTCAAAGCCTTTTGGGGGCTCTAAAACCGACATACAGGGGTGGGGTGTAGCATCTCTCAAAAACTCATTCCGTACTTTCAGATAGTTAGGGACAGAACTATTTTTAACGTTGTTAGCATTGCTTTAGTGCTATTTCTGGAGGTGAGTAAATGAAAAACATATTTTAAGATTTGTTTGAATATTATTGGAATATTAACCCCGAGTTATTTGGGTATTTCAGGCCAAAAGGCCAATATGTTTTTTTTTTTAAGTGTAGATATAGCGTATAACTGTTAATATTGTCTAATGGTGTCTAGGATCCCCGACATTTACGCAGCTTTTACGCGATTTACCTGATCTGGAACAACATGAGGGTGGTTCACAGGCGCAAAAGTCTGGCAGGCAATCACCAGAGGCCTTTTTTCGTTGTAAGTCCTTATAATTAAACACATACCCAAGAATATTTATATATAAACATTTTAAAAATAGGGTGTACTATTTAAAAAAAAACTATTTTATGTATTTACAGCCGACATACAGTCAGGAATGATAAAGGATGCGTTATGGACATCTGACACACAGGACTTTGATGCAATTCTACCGTTCTGTACGAGCGATTTTTCAAACTCACCGCAAATCCAGGGAACATCGACCCCCGCCCGAAATATTCCAGACTGCACCAGGAAAAGAGCGGTGATTGCCCAAGTACATTTCTCGGAATCAAGCCCACCCGAAAACTACTGTTGGGCCGGGAACTTGCTGCTTCACGAGCCGTCGCTCCAGGGACATGGTATGAGACCATTATACAGTTTTGTTATTAGTTATCAGCCTTTTTATTAGTTATAGATCTGTTGATAGCCTATGTTAAAACAAGGACAAATAATGTTTTTTTCAGACTGCCCGGAGACAGGCCCAGCAGAATCTGGAACGCTAGAGGGAAAAAGTCACACACCCCCGGTTTCGGCGATTCGTCACAACAAGCGCCAAAAAAGCCGAGGTATTTTAACTATGTATTGTTAATATATATTATTATAACGGAAAGGTATTTGACATTTGTATGTAGCTAACATATATTTTTTTATATCTAATAACGTAATTATGTATGTATTATTTTCATTCAGACTCCGCCCCGGCGAAAAACGGCACAGACGACCACATACATCTAGAGCTGGGGGATTCCGGCGCCCCGAGCATTCCCGATGAAACACCCGAGAGACCTGTTTTTAATGACATGTCAGATGTTGATGACGAGCTATTCTGTGATGCGGCCAACCTTATAGACCCAGTCAATTCTACGGCCTCAGTACCTGCAGCCGAACAAGAAAGGTTTTTCACATTATTTTCCAGGGCTTTGAAATCGAGGAATGTTTTGCTATACAAACGACTGGGGGGATTTAATTGAGAGACAGTACAGAGACGATATGTTATTCTGTCATAGAACAATTCCACGCATGTTAAACAGCAACCGCATTAAAAAACGCAAATACAGACGCTAAAATCATGCGGATTGCCATCGCACATGTCGTTCGACCTACTGTTATGATAAACACAAAATTGAAACATGGCACCCTAAGGCCTGTAAATCTGTAAGCATTTGTGCCATTAACAAGAAATGCCCAAAATGTCATTGCAATTACACCCTTAAAATAGATAGCCCTAAACCACATGTTTGTGGAATCCTACATTGTCCAATCTGTAAAGGGGCTCTGAAAAGCAGAAATGCTGAAGTGGTTCAAGAAGTGCCACACGAGTGTTATATTCAGCCCTTGGCTGAAGATGAACATTCAGAGAAATATGTGTTCTATGATTTTGAGACAAATCAGCAATCGGGGATCATTTGCCTATTTTTGTATCTACCATGACATTCAAGGGGGAAAAGTGGTCTGCAGAAGGATCAATTGTGCACTACTCTTTCTAAAACATTTTAGAAAACCACAGTACCGAAACTTTACGTTTATAGCGCACAATGCTAGAGCCTACGACTCTTACCTTCTTCTGAACCCCTTGATACAGCAAGGCGTGGCCCCCAGTGTCATAGCGCAAGGTAGTAAAATCTTGTGTTTTGTAGATCCAGCCTTCAACCAGAGATACATTGACAGTTTAAGCTTCTTACCCATGAGATTGGCTCAAATGCCAGAGGCCTTGGGTTTTGAAAACTCTGAAAGGCTGGTTCCCCCACTTCTTCACATCTGAGGAGAATCTACATTATATCGGATCATATCCCAGCCCAGAAATGTACGGGTGTGATCAAATGTCTCCCAAAGAGCGTGAGAGATTCATGATTTGGTATGAGACAGTAAGACATGACACCTTTGATTTCCATAAAGAGATGGAATCATACTGTGACAATGATGTGGTTATACTTCGTGAAGGATGCCTCAGATTCAGAGAAGAGGTAATCAAAGATGCAGGTATTGACCCATGGAGTTGTACAACTATTGCATCGGCATGCATGAAAACATACTGTACACACTATCTGCCTACAGCCTCTATAGCTATCCCCTCGCCTGACAACTACCGACACCAATTCAAGGCATACTCTAGTGGGTCCATTCAATGGCTAGAGTATATGGCCCAGGATAAAGACATTTTTATTCAACATGCTTTGAATCGAGGGGAGAAGGCATTTGGCTCTTACCATGTAGATGGCTACACCTAGATTGACAGGGTTGAGACCGTGTATGAGTACAATGGTTGTTTCTTCCATGGTTGCAAATCTTGCTTTGTGCCCCAGAACATGTGAAATTTCACATTTTCATTCTTGAGTCAAGACATTGCCTTGGTGCAATGGCAACGTAACAAGAAGTGGGTTCTACCCCGGTTAATGTAAATGTGTTTCTTGCAGCATTTACCACGGCCTATGGCCGGCTTGAACTGTACAAGCTCATGGAGCAACTTCAGAGGCGGGTACTTTACCACGACACAGACTCTGTGGTCTATGTAAGCAAACCAGGGGATTGGAGCCCCCACTCAGCCACTATCTGGGTGGCTTAACGAGCGAACTCGCAGAGGGTGACCATATCACAGAATGGTCATCCTGTGGGCCCAAAAGCTATGCTTTTAGAATGCTAAAGAATCACGTCGTATTGAAAGCCAAAAGAGTGACTCAAAACTATGAAAATGCCCAGCGTGTAAACTTGGAATCAATCACACGCTTGTTTGAGGGGGTTCCTAAATGACAGGAATAGTGACTTTGAGATTTAGGAGCTCCTACAAAAAGATTGTTGGGTATAATAAAGGGCTTCCATTTGAGGAAGGCCCCACTTACTAAAAGATTCAGGGTTGTCTATGACAAGAGACTGCTTTTGCCTGACTGGACCACATTACCCCTTTGGCTGCTGTCTTATGCTACAAGCTACAGGGTCTTAAAGCTTAAGATATAATGACTGCTGTAGAAGGTTTTGACCCCCGGTTGCAACTACCATTTTCGGCCTTAATCGCAGGGCCTTCGAATAGTGGTAAAACTTGTTTTGTAAAAAAAAGTATTTTAGAGAATTCTGAACATGTGTTATCTCAAAAGCCTGATAATGTTGTGAGGTGTTATTCATGTTATCAACCTCTGTATGATGAATTGTTGAAGACAATAAAAATCAAGTTTGTTGAAGGAATGCCTGATACCCTGTCTGATGATGAACTTTTACCTCCTCATAAAAACAATCTGTTGGTTTTGGACGATATGCTATTTGCAGGTAGCGAACATCCCGAAATTGCCCGAGCGTTTACCCAATATACTCATCATAGAAACCTGTCCGTGCTTTACTTGGTGCAGAATGTGTTTCACCAAGGTAAAAATAGCCGCACCATCAGTTTGAATGCCAATTACATGGTTTTGTTCAAAAATCCTAGAGACAAACTACAAATTAACACTCTAGCTCAGCAGATGTACCCGGAAGGAAATCCTACTTCATGGAGAGCTACGAGGACGCTACCCAAGCGCCATTTTCTTATTTAATCGTGGATTTAAAAGCAAATACTCCAGAACACCTGAGGCTGCGAACGGGTCTGTTCCTGTGGGAGTGGCCGGCTGCGTACATTCCTAAAAAAAAGTAGCCGCTATGTCTCTGCGTTTAAAAAGAAACTTGCCCCTCTTGAGAAGCCTAGTTGGGGCTACATCTAATGAACGGAAGGCCATCTTGGGTCACTGTTCTTCAGATCTCATATTATCCCTATGTGAGATTGCTTTGAATCTTCTCAAAGGATGCATTCCACTCACCCTGACACAATTGAAAATATTAAAGAGACAAAAGACCTCGATCAAGCTCTTTGCCAATAAAAGGGTCAGTCTTCAAAAGAAACGACATAGCATACAACAGTCTGGCGGTTTTATTCTACCTTTACTAAGTATAGCCGTGCCCTTCATCACCAGCCTTATTGCAGCCCGACGTGGTGGTTGAACACATAGGGTGAGATGGCCAATAAAATGTATCTGGTGCCACAACAAGAGTTGGATAGACTTAAAAAAACGTGCAGGGTCCCGAAAATATCAGACAAAAAGCGGGAAATGATTTGGATACGGCCATGAAGGATATTTTGAATCAAAAAGGATTGAACCCCTATGATAAGGTCCAAAAATACACAAACCTCTTGCAAAGGTATTTGTCCTTGGTGAAACAAGGGGAGAGAGAGACAGGCCATTTAACTATTTCCCTACAGGACCCTTTAAAAGATGACGAACCTTGCGAGAGCCATGCCCCTGTAATGCCTGTACCTGCGAGCTTACCGTCTGAAGATCAAATTCCTGTTGAAGATAAAGTTATGCATGACTTGTTAACCCATGTTCCAGCACGTAACAGGAAAAATGTTAGCTACATTATGAACAAGCTAAAAGACTCAAATGGGGCAGCTACTTGGAACGACAAAGGAGAGTTTATCCTTCAGGGGGCGGTTGTCAAGGGTTCACATATACTTGACTTGCTTAAAAGTACCACATCTGCCCACAAGGTTGCTGATGACCGCAGACCTCCAGGGTGGCTTCAGTTTCTTAAGGCCCTGGCCATCCTCAACATACCCCTCTCGGGTGTACCCAACTATAAGATTCGGCAACAGATTCACTCTTTAAAACACAAACCTTCACCAAGATACAGCACCCCTAAAGATGCCCCAAAACCCTCGCATCCTTATGAAATGAATGACGATAACCCATTTACCCCACTGAACGCCTCTGGACCTTTCCCTAATCCCGATCTCTCTGGGTGGTTAGCCTTTTGAATGACTTTTGAATGACTATGATTAAATTCAATAAATGTTATTTAAAAAAATAAGCAATTTAACATTTGTGGCATTCTTGAAACATTTGGCGTGAGCATACGCCTCGATTACACGTTCTTAAAGGATACACATTTGAACACTTTTGATATTTTCTAACAAAACAAGCTACAACTTTATCATTACTTCTTAAATCATCCTTATAAAGAGACATAACATCTTCAAAAGAAACTCCCGGGCTCTTTGGCATAGGTAGAATACACAGTGTTGACCGCATGTCGTTGAAAGGGTATCTTGCACCTGTTTGATGTTGTAGTATATCTTTGAGCCGTTTTTGGTCAGAAATTCTTTAATAGATTTGGGGAAATTTGAAAAACCGGGGAAAGCCATGGGAATCAAAAAAAAGTTAGGAATCAAAAAATATTTTCTTCCTCCTTCCTCTTCTAATGTCACAGCTAGCCAATGTTCACCCGGCATGTTTTTAGGATGGGTATTGACAATAAACATTGCAGGCCGCACCTTCCATTTCTCCATAGGTAATTCATCACAAGCCAACACTCCGCAAAATTGTTTTCCAATCAGTCGGCTCATCAGCCCTTCCAACTCTTGGGTATTCATGTCTTTTGCTCAACGATCCTTAATAATAATCTACTAAAACCTGTCTTCGGCTATTCACCTCCAAGATTGAATCAGAGCAGGCATAAACAATCATGCTAACGGTACAGGCTAAAGGTGTACGGAAACGCATTTCCAGCCTGAGGTTACCTTGGGACATCTGGGGATAAATTGAAAGCATACATTGTGTAACCCTCTGCAAAATCATTTCTGTCAATAGGTAAAGAGAGATCTTTTAGATTCCTCCCGGTAGCCAGGAATAGATTGTAAAATTCTCGCACAGATATGTTGTTATTAAATTGCGGTTGGAAAGCCTTAGCTGGGACCTGACGTCCGTCCTGACACAGAGCGACATACTCTGCATTGAAGTGTTGAAAATTAAATGGGTTTTTATTTAAGCTGCCCGTATTGGAGGCGTGATCAACCAAACCTATAACCACGTATCGCGGTAAAGGGCCTAGAAATAGGTTTTCTTGACTGCAGATTCTGCTGCCCACAGGTATGCTAAAGGTTTTCATGGTAATTCTTTGGAGAGGGTAAAGGGCATTTCCTTTCAGCAAATCCTGTGAGTGACCCAGACGAACTGCCGGAGATACCAATACTTTTTAATAAAAGCGTGGCCCCCAACACTTTTAAGCTAAAGTCCCCATCCGTTGCAGACATTAGGCAAAACTCATCCTTGGCCCTGGTTAATTTTAGTCTTAAATCAACCGCATTTAAGAGTAAACGTTCTTGAAAGAAAATGTCAGAGTGTATAGGGCCTAGCAGATGAAACTCTCGAGATTCTGCACAGTAGCGAGCCCGTGCGGCCAGGCCTTTATTTGCACCTGTGGATGGGTCTGTCGATTCCATAGAGCCTCCTGCAGTATCCTTGCTAAAAAGCCCTGCGCTGAATTGGGTCTTGAGAGTGTCTTCAGAGTAGTTGAGTAAGCATTCCATGATGGCCCGGTAGGGGTATGTGGCACTGCTTTGACTGATTAGACGTTCCCCCAAAGTCACATCCACTTGGGAGAAGATGGTGGCCACTGGGTAATTAATGAGACTCACTTTGGCATCGTTTGCAATATCAGTACCATCTCTTTTGGTCACTTTTAGACGCAAATGCACCAAGGTGTTGTTGAGGTCCAGATAGTTGTCACCGTGGCCTGGTATGAAAAACTCTATGGGGCCGTTGTCTGTAATGGCAGAGAGTGGGGCTATCTCCACATAACTGGACCTCTCTACTGAATGTTGGGTTAAGGGGGCCGTGAAAAGATCGAGCTCTGTTTTTATAGCTTCAGAGGACATGCGGTGTAAAAGAGCCATGTTGCTTGTTCTTTTAGAAAATACTTCCGAGTATTCTTTTTACCGTTTTTGGTCCAGACCTCCTCACTTTACCCCGTCTTTGACTAACTGAGTTTCTTTTAACCGTTAACCTCCGTTTTTTTAGGCGCAAGTCTTCGTCTTTTACCGGGAGGTCTCTTTTTCGGTCTTCGAGACAACATCATCAACCCCGAGCCTTCTTGACTCTCGACATCTGGTGACGCCCTTCTGGTTATCGCATTGGCGACAACCTCACTTACTATATTTTTTGCTGCTGATTTTAAATGCGGTTTGGCTATGCTGAAGCCTCTCTTCATAAACGGTAAAACCATCCTAAAGAGGTTACGAAATATCCCTCCGATCCCCGAACCATACATGGTGGGCGACCCATAATAGCCGGGTAACCCATTACCCACTTGATCCACATAGTATGTGACATACCGGTTAGGGTCGAGATGTCGTTGTTCCATAATTTTAATTTAGATGTATTATGTATATAAAATATATAATACTAATATTATATATGTAGAGAGGTTTTGGTGGGTCTAAAGTGGAGTTTTACAATCGTTTTACCATAAGTAAATTCAATGTTTTCGTTCTGATCCGTTTTAAGCTCAACAAGAATGTTTTCAATATATTTCTTGCTTACAGGTACGTAGTGTGGCTTGTCGTAGGTGACAGTGACTATGTCGCCGTCCTTTCCGTCTATATGAACCGTTCTCAGGAGTGGCACACAGCTGTCTCCGACCCTTTGATAGGATATGATGTCGGTATACACAAATATGTTGTAAAATCCTGCATGTATATCCGCGGGGAATGGGAATAATTTATCTCTCACATACGTCCATTTATTGGGCCCCATCCCTAACATGTATGCTAAATTACCTCCGGTCTTTATCCCCCCGGAAGCATCTCCTGAGATTTGTACCCTTTTATGTATAGGGTTGTACATCAGGAATATTTCCATACTGTTCTGCGATAGACGTTCATTCAACTCGGAGACGAGCCTTTCGACGGTTCTATAGAACCCTTTTTTAACCTTAATAAATTTTGCAGGTTCCGTTAACTTTTTGAAATAAAATTCCCGGTCCTTATCTTTGATATTATACCAGCTATGGGGGTATGTAATCTCGCTGAGCCCTACTTCCCAGGCCTCTGATAACTCTATAGGCTTTGGAAAATTGGTTGTATAATTAGAACTCTGATTATTACGATATATATGTGGGGACGCATTACTGGGGAGAGTCAGGTAGAAGCCGCTGTGTTCCATTATGCCCTCCGGTGTACACCCGATTGAGGATGTATTTTATCATGCATGGGGGTTTAAATTAACCCCTGATGCCTCCACTACATCCTTCTCTAATACCCAGCTGTTGAATTTTAGCGGCCAGTTTTTCCAGCGGACCAGCACCCATTTTTGACCGTTCTCTCTCTTTTGATCTAGAATCTCCTCTACGTGAAACACCTTGTCTTTACCAACCTTTACCTTCTGTAATTCCTGCTCATAAAAAGATCCCGCTATAAGTTCCCCGTCATAATCTTTTAATATGTAGACCGGGGGTATACGCGGCAGACATTCTGTAACCGTGAAAAGCTCGTCACTGTATCCTTGCACGTATTTTTTATCGAAAACACCCCTCAACTTGGATATACGAACCAAGTCCCCCACAATAAATTTAAAATTAATTTTTTTCTTACGGCGAAGAGGGAGCAAACCATACAGATTTTTAAAGACTTGAAAAGAGTTTTCCGAAGAGACTTCGGAGGGTTTCATCCTTATACTTTTATGATAACTATTGTTATACGCAATTACTAAATCTTGAACTATATCTATATATCTATGCGTGTTGTGAGCTGTAAAATAGCGCCACATCCGCTCCTTCAGAGTTCGGTTAAAGCGTTCAACCACAGAAGCTTTCAAATCCGATCCTGTAGCAAAATGTACTATATTGTGCTTTTTCATGAGTTTCTGAAAGGTCTTATTAAAAAATTATTTTCCGCCATCGGTCTGCACTTTCTTGGGGGCGCCTCCTTCCTTCAAGATAGAGGCAAATGCCCTGGTCACCTCAGCGCCGGTCTTATTTTTTAAGACCCTGACAAAAGCTATTTTAGAGAAAATATCTATGACCGTTAGCATGTAGCGGTTTCCTTCATTTTTATCTGCAAGGGTCTGCATGTCACATAGATCAGCCTGAAACTGGGACAATGGGTGTGTAGAAAAAACTATATTTCTAGGAAAATGTTTTCTCACGGGTTTATGCAAAGTGTGCGCATCTTGTTCGGATAGCCACTCATTGACTTTAGCATTGCTTAACCTGTGACCTGTTTCTTCGGCTAAAGCGCGCTGTAAACGTTCCTTACCCCCATAAGACCCCGGGTTAGAGGGATTATAATAAATGTTTTTCAAAATCTGCTCTGCCATCCTTCTTGCCTCTCTGAGGTCCAATAACGTTAATGAGCCACTTTCAAATAACAACAACATTTCATTTTCATTTTTGGGATTTTTATTTTTCATGAAAACATTAGGTATTACGTATACAGACAATCCATAATTCGTTGCAGGATACATGCCCCCTTTCTCTATGATCGAATCATGTAAAACCTTGTATATTTGGCCTTCTGTAGCTCAGTTGGTAGAGCATGGCGTTTGTAACAGGTTTGTTGTATGCACACATGACTGAATAAGTTTTGGATAAAAGCAAATGGCAGACAACAGGTTTGTTTCATTTTTACAGCACATCAGCTAAAAAGTATATAAACAACAAATATGATACATGTTACAATTAAAGGGTGTTTCAAACAAATAAAGTAAAATCTTAGACAAGGTTGTTTCTAGTTCTTCAGAATCACCACCAAGCCGGGTAACCATTTGTGTCCATTGTAGACCCTCGCCCGCATGTCGTACATGATTCATGATTTTGTCCATTTTCAAAACACGCTCTACATTAGCCCTGAATTGGGGGTTGTGTAGAACGAGACATTGTTCACTTTATTTTCAATAATTTTATGCATAACACTTGTAAGTTCTCTCAAAAGAAAAAATGTATTTATTCTCTCCAACCTCGTATACACATAGTTACCCATTGCTCTACATCTAAATAACAAAAATGTCACTCGGGCTCTTGGGGTTTATTGAGCCAGAAAGTCATCACATCAGACACCACAGCCTCCCGTATTTGTTATCCTCCACCAGGGTGTGTCGGATTTCTTTGAGTTTCTCGTGTATGTGAATGGCCTCCTTCAGTTCATGTAGGAACGCCTCGGTTACCCCGTAAACTCTGGGAATAGACGGCACAAGGCCCATAGCCTCCAGGGCTCTGACCAGCGATGGTATAAACCGGCCGGACCAAAGTCTCTTCACCAGCGCCTCAAAATTGTTGAAGAAGTAGTATCTTGGGGGGTCGTATAGGCAGGGATGCCTTCGCTGGCTGGGGTGATTAATCTCACAACCGATGCATTTTTCTCGTATATATTCTCCAATCACCACGTCTAAAAGCATGGCTACTGAGGCCTTGATTGTGTCCACAAAAATAGTACTGACCACCCCATCAAACACGTCCTCAGGTTGTGTACATGTAGGGGGTGTCGAGGGTCTTGCCAGGGGGGAGTAGAATGGAGGGCTGCGAGGCATACAATCCTTAGTGTCGGGAGCCCAGGCCGTTTCGGAGTTCGGGTATGCGTTAGGAATATCCATGGTCAATGCGTAGGTTAAGAACTGTAGGTTTTAAGAACCAGCCTTTTATTCTTGAACCAGCCCTCTGGGTATCTGGGCGGGGTTAACAACACCGCTTACCTCGCTTTCTTTGGGGGCTGCATCTCCTCACGTTGTATCTTCTTGGGGATGCTTTGAGTCGTAATCCTCCGGATTCGTATATATTATGCACTTCTTTAGCCGAACAATGCTCTGGCGCTTTTGGCTCTGTACAAACAGAGCGTCCAACATCTCCTACATTTTCAATTCCATTAAAGGCCAGCTTTTAAAGGGGATAAGCATTCGGGGCTGGAAATCCCCGTCCGAGCCGCCATCCCGGATGTTTTGGTTTCGGATTTCCAGCGGTGCTGACGTAGAACTCCACGCAGCCGCAGGGGAGTCCATCTTTTCGTTGTATTTTCACCCTGTGAAATACTCTTCCTGAGTGTCTGGGGTACCTTCCCAACGGGTCTCGTATCCTGTGAACAAGCTGTAACCTTTGGTGATACGGCTCAGTTCGGGACACAAAACCTGTCGAAAAACCGTCCAGTCTTCAACCTCATAAGTCACGCCTAATTTCTGGTCGGTATATTCTTCTCCTTCGGCTAATGTATAGAGTTTCACGCTACAGGCCAAGTAATCAAACAGATACCCCCAATGCTGTCCGTTAGACATCAACACTTCATCTTTCAGCGCCGTTACGGGCGGTATCTGGGTTCTATACACGTTTAAAAAACGCTTTTTTGGTGCATCGTATATTGCGGCTGTATACTTTGCCCTTTCTCGATGTTTCAGACGCGGTCCTGCCTCCGAGGCTACAGTCATCACAGCTTTGCCACTGATCACAAAATCCATGTTTAAAAAATAGGGTTTACGGTTCTGGGTTCGCAAGCCTTGTTCTGGACATTTATAATGCTGAGGCCCCAGCGCTATAGCCCCAGACATTCCTGCTTCATCAGATAACAAACATAAGGGAGATAAAGATGGGGGGGGGTGGGGTCTCAAAAGGACATGGTCCCAAAAGTTCAAACACTCAAACAACCCCCACACAACCAGACCCCCTACTCATCAAACACCTTGAATACTTCAAGGCCTGACATATAGATATAAAATAACAAACACCCTCTAACACATGACCACACGAACAGGGGGCCGGGGGGGGCACATATTTAAACATGCACGCGTCATCATGACGTAGGGTGTAGTCCGGGGTATACCCCATGGAAGTGACTCTCAGAGCCATTAGATCATTTCGTCCCCAGACTTGTTCTTCCAACGCATATCCTGGCAGCCTTGAAGCACTCAGGACTCGTTCCATTTGACACAAAGCTAGCCTTATTTTAAGCCATTCTCGCATCCTTAGCGCTGGAGAAAAACTCTCGGCTTCTGCCCGATAAAAGGGTTGGGACACGCTGTCTGTGAATATCTTAACAGTAGATTCCTCCGGGTTGAATGTGTACGAAATATGTCCCTCGCTTGTACACAAAAATCCGTTAAAACATTCGGGAGCCTCAACCAAAATATCCTCCAGGCTTTTGGCGTTGGATTCATGACATGAGCTACAGAGCACTCCGAGAATTCCCCTTGTAGACATATTTTAGATGTTTAATATTCAGGTCTTAAAAAATGGCTTGTTCTGGACATTTATAAAGCCTAGGCCCCAAATACATAACCCTGGACATTCCTGCTTCATAGATATTCAACCATAAGGGAGATAAAACTGGGTGTACGGTCCCAAAAGTTCAAACACTCAAACACCACCCTCCCCAGTTCAACCAGCCCCCTAGACATCAAACAACAGACCTACTTCAAAGCATAACATAGAGCTAAAAATAACACACACCCTCTAACACATGACCACACGAACAGGGGGCCGGGGCGGAGGCCCATATTCAGACATGTACACGTCATCATGACGTAAGGTCATCAATCAATCATTTTGACCCGTGCCGTATCCTATCTCTCTCTATCTTACTACACTTACCAGTTTTATTACAAAATACATTAGAGAAAGGGAAGGAATAAGAGCAAATCCCTCTTCTGTATTGTCCTTCAGGGACTGTCAAAATAGCAGGATGATGTCCTCACCCCTGCCTCTCTACCTCTGCTAGTCGTTGAATTCCCTTTTTGTCTATATCCATCCATGGACTTTATTCATATCTTAGGTCTGAAAAGATCATTTGCACACATTTGTATGCTAATAGATTTCAGTTTGTATTAACTGCTTTGTAGGTTAAATGGACACTTCAAATGCAGCTGTCCTACAACATATCTGTAACTTATTGATCCCAATTACAATGTGTCCATGTTCTGACCTATAAGGATTTCGTAAAGGAAGAGAAAATGTGTCAAAGAATAGTCTTACAAGCATAAAAATATATAAATAAAATAAATATTGAAAGATAAATGTCATCGACATACAATTGAATGCAAAATAGAAGAACATATTGGAGAAAGCATTAGCCAATACAGTACTGCCATACAGGCCTAATATCACATTTCAAGATATCTTTGTACACAAATTGTTCAATATTTTCTCAGGCTGACTTGAAAGATTATTTGCAATATTTTGCTGCATGGCAATACTGTGTTATGATTCTGAAGGGCATTTATACAAAAGACGTAGTCTAGACACTGTATTAATACCATTATGCATTTCAATCCCATCTACAGCTTCCATCGAATATATTAATTTCCCTCCAAAAGGGGGCGGAGATGTAACGTTTCCAAAATGGGATAGTATTGTACATGTAACGTTTCCAAATGGGATAGTATTGTACATGAAACGTTTCCAAAATGGGATAGTATTGTCAATGTAACACTTCCAAAATGGGATAGTATTGTACATGTAACATTTCCAAAATGGGATAGTTTTGTCAATGTAACATTTCCAAAATGGGATAGTATTGTACATGTAACGTTTCCAAAATGGGATAGTATTGTCCATGTAATGTTATGCCCCCTTGTGAGTTAATAGTATTGTACATGTAACGTTTCCAAAATGGGATAGTATTGTACATGTAACGTTTCCTAAATGAGATAGTATTGTACATGTAACGTTTCCAAAATGGGATAGTATTGTACATGTAACGTTTCCAAAATGGGATAGTATTGTACATGTAACGTTTCCAAAATGGGATAGTATTGTACATGTAACGTTTCCAAAATGGGATAGTATTGTACATGTAACGTTTCCAAAATGGGATAGTATTGTACATGTAACGTTTCCAAAATGAGATAGTATTGTACATGTAACGTTTCCAAAATGGGATAGTATTGTACATGTAACGTTTCCAAAATGGGATAGTATTGTACATGTAACGTTTCCAAAATGGGATAGTATTGTACATGTAACGTTATGCCCCCTTGTGAGTTAATAGTATTGTAATGACCTGACTAGATCATAAAGGAACAATTGTCCAGACAGGATTGAGTTTACGAATTGACGGTTTATTAAACCAATTTTACACAGGCTACTGTTTGGCCGTAGCCCACGCCAAATAAATGAAAGATAACCCACAAGCTAATCGTGAACTTCTCTTGTGAAGCCCAGACGAAAGAGAGAGAACAAAGGCTCAACCTGATCTTAAAACTTCCAATGCTCCATCCCCCTGCCCAACCCCCTCCACGCCACTCCGCCAACAGCCAGGATGCTGTTAGTTAGTTAGTTAGTTAACGTTAGCTCGCTCGTTATCACAAAAGTGAGAACTGCTCTAGATTGGAAACTTACATTAATGAAGCGTAAAGCCATGTTGGCTTTATGGAAATGATATACAATATATGGGAAAGAATATAGTTCAGGGAAATAATCCAAACCTAGTTGTGCCTAGTTAGGACATAACGTTATCTAGCTAGATAACATTTACATTACATTACATTTAAGTCATTTAGCAGACGCTCTTATCCAGAGCGACTTACAAATTGGTGCATTCACCTTATGACATCCAGTGGAACAGCCACTTTACAATAGTGCATCTAAATCTTTTAAGGGGGGTGAGAAGTATTACTTTATCCTATCCTAGGTATTCCTTAAAGAGGTGGGGTTTCAGGTGTCTCCGGAAGGTGGTGATTGTGTGTTCCACCATTGGGGAGCCAGAGCAGCGAACAGTTTTGACTGGGCTGAGCGGGAACTGTACTTCCTCAGTGGTAGGGAGGCGAGCAGGCCAGAGGTGGATGAACGCAGTGCCCTTCTTTGGGTGTAGGGCCTGATCAGGGCCTGGAGGTACTGAGTGCCGTTCCCCTCACAGCTCCGTAGGCAAGCACCATGGTCTTGTAGCGGATGCGAGCTTCAACTGGAAGCCAGTGGAGAGAGCGGAGGAGCGGGGTGACGTGAGAGAACTTGGGAAGGTTGAACACCAGACGGGCTGCGGCGTTCTGGATGAGTTGTAGGGGTTTAATGGCACAGGCAGGGGAGCCCAGCCAACAGCGAGTTGCAGTAATCCAGACGGGAGATGACAAGTGCCTGGATTAGGACCTGCGCCGCTTCCTGTGTTAGGCAGGGTCGTACTCTGCGGATGTTGTAGAGCATGAACCTACAGGAACGGGCCACCGCCTTGATGTTAGTTGAGAACGACAGGGTGTTGTCCAGGATCACGCCAAGGTTCTTAGCGCTCTGGGAGGAGGACACAATGGAGTTGTCAACCATGATGGCGAGATCATGGAACGGGCAGTCCTTCCCGGGAGGAAGAGCAGCTCTGTCTTGCCGAGGTTCAGCTTGAGGTGGTGATCCGTCATCCACACTGATATGTCTGCCAGACATGCAGAGATGCGATTCGCCACCTGGTCATCAGAAGCGGGAAAGGAGAAGATTAATTGTGTGTCGTCTGCATAGCAATGATAGGAGAGACCATGTGAGGTTATGACAGAGCCAAGTGACTTGGTGTATAGCGAGAATAGGAGAGGGCCTAGAACAGAGCCCTGGGGGACACCAGTGGTGAGAGCGCGTGGTGAGGAGACAGATTCTCGCCACGCCACCTGGTAGGAGCGACCTGTCAGGTAGGACGCAATCCAAGCGTGGGCCGCGCCGGAGATGCCCAACTCTGAGAGGGTGGAGAGGAGGATCTGATGGTTCACAGTATCGAAGGCAGCCGATAGGTCTAGAAGGATGAGAGCAGAGGAGAGAGAGTTAGCTTTAGCAGTGCGGAGCACCTCCGTGATACAGAGAAGAGCAGTCTCAGTTGAATGACTAGTCTTGAAACCTGACTGATTTGGATCAAGAAGGTCATTCTGAGAGAGATAGCGGGAGAGCTGGCCAAGGACGGCACGTTCAAGAGTTTTGGAGAGAAAAGAAAGAAGGGATACTGGTCTGTAGTTGTTGACATCGGAGGGATCGAGTGTAGGTCTTTTCAGAAGGGTGCAACTCTCGCTCTCTTGAAGACGGAAGGGACGTCGCCAGCGGTCAGGGATGAGTTGATGAGCGAGGTGAGGTAAGGGAGAAGGTCTCCGGAAATGGTCTGGAGAAGAGAGGAGGGGATAGGGTCGAGTGGGCAGGTTGTTGGGCGGCCGGCCGTCACAAGACGCGAGATTTCATCTGGAGAGGGAGGGGAGAAAGAGGTCAGAGCACAGGGTAGGGCAGTGTGAGCAGAACCAGCGGTGTCGTTTGACTTAGCAAACGAGGATCGGATGTCGTCGACCTTCTTTTCAAAATGGTTGACGAAGTCATCTGCAGAGAGGGAGGAGGGGGAGGGGAGGATTCAGGAGGGAGGAGAAGGTGGCAAAGAGCTTCCTAGGGTTAGAGGCAGATGCTTGGAATTTAGAGTGGTAGAAAGTGGCTTTAGCAGCAGAGACAGAGGAGGAAAATGTAGAGAGGAGGGAGCGAAAGGATGCCAGGTCCGCAGGGAGGCGGGAGTTTTCCTCCATTTCAGCTCGGCTGCCCGGAGCCCTGTTCTGTGAGCTCGCAATGAGTCGTCGAGCCACGGAGCGGGAGGGAAGGACCGAGCCGGCCTGGAAGATAGGGGACATAGAGAGTCAAAAGATGCAGAAAGGGAGGAGAGGAGGGTTGAGGAGGCAGAATCAGGAGATAGGTTAGAGAAGGTTTGAGCAGAGGGAAGAGATGATAGGATGGAAGAGGAGAGAGTAGCGGGGAGAGAGAGCGAAGGTTGGGACGGCGCGATACCATCCGAGTAGGGGCAGTGTGGGAAGTGTTGGATGAGAGCGAGAGGGAAAAGGATACAAGGTAGTGGTCGGAGACTTGGAGGGGAGTTGCAATGAGGTTAGTGGAAGAACAGCATCTAGTAAAGTTGAGGTCGAGCGTATTGCCTGCCTTGTGAATAAATGTCAACCTCAATGGGTTAGGGACGTCCCAAGGATTTCTCTACATGAAAATACATGATCTAAGTGATTGATAGTTAGTATTCAGCAGTCACAAAGCCTTATTTCCTTTAATGAACTACTAAGATAGCGATTTTGTCAGCCAGCATAGACAGCAGCTCTACACTTTATTGACTGACTGATCCATTCATCCTTCCATCCCTGCTCAGTGTTCCTCTCCTCTGAAGACCCAGTGAGGTGGAGCTCAGTCAGAGAGCTGTTGAGGGACTGGTTAGGAAGAACACTTCTACAGCCAGAGAGGTGAGAAGTCACACATGGTTTAGATGGTAAATACGTATGACCCCTTCGTAGTTCATCGCGTCAGCAAAAGGTAATATATTCCATCTATGTTTATTTACATTAGTGCAAATTGTCCACTGATATTGGTGTAATTTCTCACCCCTTTTGGCTGTATGAACGTTAATTTCCTCTCAGGCACACACATTTGTTCTTTGATATTATGAAGGTAATTTGTGTAAAATGTACTTTTCCACACTCATTCACCCCATCTCTTTACATTGCTTATGCATATTCAGAATTCACATTTAGGTGCCAGGTGTAAGAGGCCATAGATGCTCCATATCCATTACTTTGAATGTTTTATATAATATGACTGAATGTGTTTATTTCTGTGTTGCAGGGCAGTCAAGAAATGGAACGGCAAGGCCACAGAACATGACATAATCAGAGCTGTGGGAGACCACCTCAAGCCCCTGGTAGAGCCGGGGTGGTGTTTACCGCTCAACCACGCCTTCAGCAGGCTGGAAAAGTGGGATTGATCTGGTTGATCCATTTGTTTGTTTCTGTTTTCAGTAGTTGAATCCTTTGACATGGGATTGATGCTGATTGTCATACTAAGAAGGACCAAGAGTCTTTCGATTGGTCAGTCATTGGGTTCATATATATATATATATATATATATCTCACTAACTTTAAGCATCAGTTGTCAGAGCAGCTTACAGTTCATTGCACCTCTACACAGCCCATCTGTAAATAGCCACACCCAACTACCTCATCCCCGTATTGTTATTTATTTTTGCTCCTTTGCACCCCAGTATCTCTACTTGCACATTCATCACTCCAGTGTTTAATTGCTAAATTGTAATTATTTTGCCACTAAGGCCTATTTATTGCCTAAACTCCATTTTGCAAACACTATATATACATTTTCTGTTGTGTTACTGACTGTACTCATGTGTAACTCGGTGTTGTTTTTGTCGCACTGCTTTGCTTTATCTTGGCCAGGTCACAGTTGTAAATTAGAAGTTGTTCTCAACTGACCTACCTGGTTAAATGAAGGTGAAATAAAAATAATATTTTGTTGTTGGAATCAAATCAAGCTTTATTTATATAGCACATTTCAGGCATGAATGTAACACAATGAAAACAAAAACATATTTAGTACACAACAGAAGAATAACGAGCACCCTAAGGAAATTCCATTGATTAAAATATTAATCGTATGCAATATCCAACCCAAAATATAAGCTTGTTTTTGGAGGGGTTCTGAAAGACACTATGAGGGTGTCCACTGAAAATTGACTAGTAACAACAATTGGGACCTAAAAGACACCCACAATGAGACCCACTAAATCATCCCAGGAAGAGGCAAACAAAAAGAAAAACTATACTAACAAACTTAAAGACAGGAAGCAAACCAAAAAGGTGGAGCAACTGAAGGTGTTGACTCTCCACATCTATCAAGACAACTGAAGCACTGGGCCAGACACTCTTAAATAAAACCTGGACCAGCTCAGGTGAAACACCTTCCCACTAACGAGATGGACAAGCCAGCACAGGTGTAACACATACTGACTAACGAGGTGACGCCAATCAGTGCGTCCTTCGTGCTAACAAACGTTTCGGGCTCACGAGCTAAAGTCCAACATTAAAACATAAATGGTAAAACCAAAGCCTGTAACACCTTCCCCTTTATTAAGACAACAAAAATATCCTATGTTTTTGTTGGACAAGTTTGCTCACCACCAACAGAAAACAACTTGCATTTCACATTATAAATCAACTACAATGCTTTACCTTCACCAATATAAACATGGTGTCCACTGACTGTCAACAATTAAAAACAGGAAAAAACACATTTCTAAATATATATATTTGTCTACCATCTTAATTTTTTGAAAAACTCAAGTTTCCAGAACTCTCGTCTTCCTAAAACTCACTAGCTTCTAGAACTCTCGCCCCCTCGGAACGAGCCCAAACAAAAATCATCTCCAAATACGGAAAAACGTGCAGTCAAAATACATTGTAATCCATGGCAACTCCCTGGCTAAACGCAAAACTTTTTGACTGCCCACCCTTGAGACAATCAGAAACCAAATTGTCCTTACGACAGACATGTGGGAAACTCCTGCATTATCCGTGGTAACTTTCCACCTCACTGCGGAGCTTCTCTCTTTTTTCAGGGTTCACTGGATAGGCATGTTGTTGGATCGGGGCCCAGTCCCCAATGTCATGCTCTAGTACATTTGGGTTGGCACATGTGAGAAATAACCCTGATATTCTAAAAGCAGGGAAACAATGTCAATATAATTGTACCCAAAAAACTGTCAGTTGGTTGCATGAATAAATATCACTACTAAATGTTACATGAAATGTAAATATGAAATATTTGGTTGCATAGTCATATTTTCAACATCTTTTCAATAACATTTTGCTAGATGGGAGAGGCCACTGTCAAAACACAGTCCAAATCAATAACCAATATGCAGAAACAGTTTGGGATACATTGAAAACCTAAATATAACATGTGCTATATACACAAACATCTGCCACAATAATCATATTTCTTGTATTTATTTAAACAAGCTCCTTTACTGCACAAGCACCAAAAACGCTGTTGTATTGACAAGTAGCAATAATCACTTATCGATAAGGGGGGAAATCAGGTTGTATGTGCTGTTGAAACTAACACAACAAAGAAAAACATGGAAATGGGAGATATATTTTACCTCACTGGTTAGAGGACAACCTGCAGAAGACAGTCAGCTACATTTTGGAGTGATGCATTTAAATGTAGGGGTCGCTAAACAAAGGAGCACAACACTTATTTGTCATAACTCCTCGATATCATGTTGAAATCAATTGTGCCAGAGGAGAGAGATGAGGTTGCACGTCCTGTTAAAACTAACAGCTCAAAACCCACACGGAATCTGGGAATGATGTGTACATCACTACATTTTGAAGTGTTGCATTTTGATTCCAGTGGGTCACCAACACAGTTCTTTTTTTGTTAGTCAATTTTTGTTAAATCATATAAATAGTACTCTTTCAATTCAGAGCCTAGAATTATCCCCTGGGGCTAATATCCATATCATGCTGAAATCAATAGAACAGGGGGCAAACATTTACATTTTACATTTAAGTCATTTAGCAGACGCTCTTATCCAGAGCGACTTACAAACGTTTAGGGTTCTACATTGTGACATCATTAAAATACTCCTTCTACAATGTAAAAAAACTTTCTAAATTGTGACGTTAATTCATTGAAATCATTAAACAACTCCTTCATGTATGTATTTTCTAATATTTGATCAGAAATCTTTAATCAGATTATCTCTGGTCACAGCTATAACCTTTAACCCCTGTGTGTGTTCTCTGGTGTATAGTCAGATTGCTAGATGTAGTAAAACTCTTCCCACATTGATCACAGCTATAAGGTTTCTCTCCCGTGTGTGTTCTCTGGTGTAATGTCAGCTGGCCAGAAGTAACAAAACTCTTCCCACATTGATCACAGTTATACGGTTTCTCTCCTGTGTGTGTTCTCTGGTGTATCTTCAGATGGCTAGATGTAAAAAAAAACTTCCCACATTGATCACAGCTATATGGTTTCTCTCCCGTGTGTGTTCTCTGGTGTCGTGTCAGGTTGCTTGGCTGAGTAAAACTCTTCCCACATTGATCACAGCTATAAGATTTATCTCCAGTGTGTGTTCTCTGGTGTGATATCAGGTTGCTTAGCTGAGTAAAACTCTTCCCACATTGATCACAGCTGTAAGGTTTCTCTCCCGTGTGTGTTCTTTGGTGTACAACAAGATGGCCAGATGTATTAAAACTCTTCTCACATTGATTACAGCTATAAGGTTTCTCTCCTGTGTGTGTTCTCTGGTGTAATGTCAGCAGACCAGATCCAACAAAACTTTTGGCACATTGATCACAGCTATAAGGTTTCTGTCCTGTATGTATTCTCTGGTGCACTGTCAGATCACCAGATTGACCAAAACTCTTCCCACATTGACCACAGCTATAAGGTTTCTCTCCTGTGTGTATTCTCTGGTGTTGAGTGAGACTGCTAGATGAGGAAAAACTCTTCCCACATTGACCACAGCTATAAGGTTTCTCTCCTGTGTGTGTTCTCTGGTGTAGAGTCAGATGGCCAGATGTTGTAAAACTTTTCCCACATTGAGTACAGGTAAAAGGTTTCTCTCCTGTGTGGATTCTCTGATGAATTTTAATGCCTGCTGAGGAGGTGAATCTCTTCCCACAGTCAGAGCAGCAGTGAGATTTATTCCCTGTCGATCTCTGCTCGTGTTTCTTGAGGTGTTCTGATGTGGAGAGACTCTTCTCTGCCTTGTCAGCATCATGAGGTTGTTGAGGCTCCTCAGAGGACCCATGGTAGTCAGTTCTATCTCCTGTGTGAACAACAAAGTCAGACAGATGATTATAAAGGCCCACAACAGCGGAAATCCATTGTAAAAGGTATGGCCAATAGCGTAGCCAGTCTGTAATGAATGTAAAAAGTATTTGACAATTGTCTTAAAATGAGCAAGAAGTCAAATGTGGTCTTGTTTTCACATTAGTAGTGACATCGATGATTGTAGGCTAGAAATAAGTTATTCATGTTGTTGAAACTTGAAGCAGTGTGCCAGAGGTAAACCCAGGCCCTGCATGTCCCCAGGCACCCTCATTTGTTGACTTCTGTGATCGAAAAAGCCTTGGTTTCATGCATGTCAACATCAGAAGCCTCATCCCTAAGTTTGTTTTACTCACTGCTTGAGCACACTCTGCCAACCCTGATGTCCTTGCCGTGTCTGAATCCTGGCTTTGGAAGGCCACCAAAAATTCTGAGATTTTCATACCCAACTATAACATTTTCCATCAAGATAGAACTGCCAAAGGGGGAGGAGTTGCAGTCTACTGCGGAGATAGCCTGCAAAGAAATGTCATACTTTCCAGGTCCATACCCAAACAGTTCGAACTTCTAATTTAAAAAATTACTCTCTCCAGACATAAGTCTCTCACTGTTGCCGCCTGCTACCGACCCCCCTCAGCTCCCAGCTGTGCCCTGGACACCATTTGTGAATTGATCGCCCCCCCATCTAGCTTCAGAGTTTGTTCTGTTAAGTGACCTAAACTGGGATATGCTTAACACCCCGGCAGTCCTACAATCTCAGCTAGATGCCCTCAATCTCACACAAATCATCAAGGTACCCACCAGGTACAACCCTAAATCTGTAAACAAGGGCACCCTCATAGACGTTATCCTGACCAACTGGCCCTCCAAATACACCTCCGCTGTCTTCAACCAGGATCTCGGCGATCACTGCCTCATTGCCTGTATCCGTTACGGGTCCGCAGTCAAATGACCACCCCTCATCACTGTCAAACGCTCCCTAAAACACTTCTGCGAGCAGGCCTTTCTAATTGACCTGGCCCGGGTATCCTGGAAGGATATTGACCTCATTCCGTCAGTTGAGAATGCCTGGTCATTCTTTAAAAGTAACTTCCTCACCATCTTAGATAAGCATGCTCTGTTCAAAAAATGCAGAACTAAGAACAGATATAGCCCTTGGTTCACTCCAGTCCTAACTGCCCTCGACCAGCACAAAAACATCCTGTGGCGGACTGCAATAGCATCGAATAGCAACTGTTCAGGGAAGTCAGGAACCAATACACGCAGTCAGTCAGGAAAGCAAAGGCCAGCTTTTTCAAGCAGAAATTTACATCCTGTAGCTTTAACTCCGAGAAGTTTTGGGACAGTGTAAAGTCCATGGAGAACAAGAGCACCTCCTCACAGCTGCCCACTGCACTGAGGCTAGGTCACCACTGATAAATCCATGATAATCGAAAACTTCAACAAGCATTTCTCAACGTCTGGCCATGCCTTCCTCCTGGCTACTCCAACCTCGGCCAACAGCTCCGCCCCCCCCGCAGCTACTCGCCCAAGCCTCCCCAGCTTCTCCTTTACCCAAATCCAGATAGCAGATGCAAAACCTGGACCTGTACCAATCAGCTGGTCTTGACAATCTGGACCCTCTATTTCTGAAACTATCCGCCGCCATTGTTGCAACCTGTATTACCAGCCTGTTCAACCTCTCTTTCATATCGTCTGAGATCCCCAAGGATTAAAAAGCTGTCGCAGTCATCCCCCTCTTCAAAGGGGGAGACACCCTGGACCCAAACTGTTACAGGCAGGGCAGGATGGATATAGGTCTATCTAAGGTCTTCAAAAGCATTGTCAACAAACAGATCACTGACCATCTCGAATCCCACCGTACCTTCTCCGCTGTGCAATCTGGTTTCCGAACCGGTCACAGGTGCACCTCAGCCACGCTCAAGGTACTAAACGATATCATAACCGCCATCGATAAAAGACAGTACTGTGCAGCCGTCTTCATCGACCTGGCCAAGGCTTTCGACTCTGCCAATCACCATATTCTTATCGGCAGACTCAGTAGCCTCAGATTTTCTAATGACTGCCTTGCCTGGTTTACCAACTACTTTGCAGACAGAGTTCAGTGCGTCAAATCAGAGGGCATGTTGTCCGGTCCTCTGGCAGTCTCTATGGGGGTGCCACAGGGTTCAATTCTCGGGCCGACTCTTTTCTCTGTATATATCAATGATGTTGCTCTTGCTGCGGGCTATTCCCTGATCCACCTCTACGCAGACGACACCGTTCTGTATACTTCTTGGCCCTTCCTTGGACACTGTGCTATCTAACCTCCAAACGAGCTCCAATGCCATACAACACTCCTTCTGTGGCCTCCAACTGCTCTTAAACGCTAGTAAAACCAAATGCATGCTTTTCAACCGTTCGCTGCCTGCACCCGCACGCCCGACTAGCATCACCACCCTGGATGGTTCCGACCTAGAATATGTGGTCATCTATAAGTACCTAGGTGTCTGGCTAGACTGTAACCTCTCCTTCTCGACTCATATCAAACATCTCCAATCTAAAATCAAATCTAGAGTCGGCTTTCTATTCCGCAACAAAGCCTCCTTCACTCACACCGCCAAACTTACCCTTGTAAAACTGAGTATCCTACCGATCCTCAACTTCGGTGATGTCATCTACAAAATAGCTTCCAATACACTACTCCGCAAACTGGATGCAGTTTATCACAGTGCCGTCCGTTTTGTTACTAAAGCACCTTATACCACGCACCACTGCGACCTGTATGCTCTAGTCGGCTGGCCCTCGCTACATATTCGTCGCCAGACCCACTGGCTCTAGGTCATCTACAAGTCCATGCTAGGTAAAGCTCCGCCTTATCTCAGTTCACTGGTCACGATGGCAACACCCACCCATAGCACGCGCTCCAGCAGGTGTATCACACTGATCATCCCCCTTTCCTTCCAGTTCTCTGCTGCCTATGACTGGAACGAATTGCAAAAATCGCTGAAGTTGGAGACTTATCTCCCTCACCAACTTTAAACATCTGCTGAGCAGCTAACCAATCGCTGCAGCTGTACATAGTCCATCGGTAAATAGCCCACCCAATTTACCTAGCTCATCCCCATACTGTTTTTATTTATTTACTTTTCTGCTCTTTTGCACACCAGTATCTCTACCTGCACATGACCATCTGCTCATTTATCCCTCCAGTGTTAATCTGCAAAATTGTAATTATTCGCCTACCTCCTCATGCCTTTTGCACACAATGTATATAGACTCTTTTTTCTACTTGTTTACTCCATGTGTAACTGTGTTGTTGTCTGTTCACACTGCTATGCTTTATCATGGCCAGGTCGCAGTTGTAAATTAGAACTTGTTCTCAACTAGCCTACCTGGTTAAATAAAGGTGAAATTAAAATAACATTTAAATAAAAAACACAACTTTTGGTCTCCAATATAGGCCCCTTTCTGTGCTTGCTAAAATTGCGGCACGAGGTTGATGCACATGCAATTTAGTTGTAGAAATTCCTCCCTGCTAATGAGGAAACCGATAGTTATGGATGGAGCAAAAATGGTGAACAAAGATATTCGTTTTTCACAATGTATTCTGAATGTGAATGTGAAACTCAATTTACAGGTTGTGTATGAGTGCATTTCACACTACTTTGGATTATAATTGTAAGGCTCGTTTGAATGTCCTGATTAATATAATGTTTGTGTCATCCTCGCACATCAACTGCTTTATATTTAAAAAAACACTTCAACCAGTAAAATGCTCTTTGGCTTTTCCATCAGCCTGACAATGAGGTTTTGTAAACTAAGTGTTTGCCAAATTGGCCCATAACTTCACCTAACAACAACATAGACTTACTGTAGGGCCCATAACTTCACCTAACAACAACATAGACCTACTGTAGGACCCATAACTTCCCATAACTTGGGCCTGGCTCAAGGCTAGCTGGTGGCAGCTGTCTGAGCTGTTTGACTTTTTAGCCCCCACATCCTCTGGGGTGAGATACATTTGGATTTGAAAGGCATGTGTGTTAATGAATCAAAAGCGGCCATTTTAAGAGACGCACACCCAATTCTAAAACAGCCTCACACACCTTTTTGGTTTCAAACGACCCATGCAGAGACACACACCCCCACATCTTTGTTTTTGAAACACACACATCTCCTGGCCCGGCACACGTCTTTTCAGAAATTAGTTTTCTCCGAGACATGCATGATGATAGAGCCCCTTTGTTAAAGGTGAGATACCTCTTTAAAACCATTTATTTAATTCAAAATATTTAGTACAGACCTTTTAAAACACACTATAATTTACCAATTTTACTGCCCAATACTGAAACATGCAATAATGTTTTTATGTTTAACCTCTTCAACCTATCGGGGCGCTGTGTCATTATTGGATAAAAAGACGTGCTCTTTTTAAGCGCAATATTTTGTCACGAAAAGATGCTCGACTATGCATGGAATTGACATCCTTTGAAAGACAAAACTCTGACGTCTCCAAAACTGCAAAGATATTATCTGTGAGTGCCCCAGAACTAATGCAACAGGCGAAACCAAGATGAAGTTTCATACAGGAAATGCCCCAGATTCTGAAGGCGCTGTGTTCCAATGTCTCCTTATATGGCTGTGAATGCGCCAGGAATGAGCCTGCGCTTTCTGTCTATTCCCCGACGTGTCTGCAGCATTGTGACGTGTTTGTAGGCATATCATTGGAAGATTGACCATAAGAGACTACATTTACCTGGTGTCCCGCCCGGTGTCCTGTGTGCGTAATCTGTAGGTCCATGCGTGTTCCATTTCTTCAGAAGAGAAAGTAAACTGCCACGATGGATTTTATCGTCAATAGATATGTGAAAAATACCTTGAGGATTGATTCTAAAAATCGGTTTGCCATGTCTCTGTCGATATTATGGAGTTAATTTGAAAAAAGTTTGCGTTTTAATGACTTATTTAAAAAAAAAAATCCTTACCCAAATGTGATGAACAAAACGGAGCGATTATAGTCGACACAAATAATATTTTTTGTAAAAACGGAACATTTGCTATCAAAAGAATATTTTGAAAATCTGAGATGACAGTGTTGTTAACAAAAGGCTAAGCTTGAGAGCAAATAGATTAATTTCATTTCATTTGCGATTTTCATGAATAGTTAACGTTGTGTTATGCTAATGAGCTTGCGGATAGATTTACACAATCCTGGATACAGGTTTTTTTTTCGTAGCTAAACGTGACGCAGAAAACGGAGCAATTTGTCCTAAACAAATAATCTTTCAGGAAAAACTGAACATTTGCTATCTGAGAGTCTCCTCATTGAAAACATCCGAAGTTCTTCAAAGGTAAATTATTTTATTTGAATGCTTTTTCTGGTTTTTGTGAAAATGTTGCCTGCTGAATGCTAATGCTAAATGCTACGCTAAATGCTACGTTAGCTATCAATACTGTTACACAAATGCTTGTTTTGCAATGGTTGAGAAGCATATTTTGAAAATCTGAGATGACAGTGTTGTTAACAAAAGGCTAAGCTTGAGCGCAAATAGATTAATTTAATTTCATTTGCGATTTTCATGAATAGTTAACGTTGCGTTATGGTAATGAGCTTGAGGCTGTAGTCACGATACCGGATCCGGGATGGCTCGACGCAAGAAGTTAAACATTGTTGTACAACAGTTATACACCATTACCAGACACATTACTACACTTTTAATAACCTTTAAATGTTTATAACTATCTGTTGTAGGAAAGCCTGTATTCGTATAAAATAAGACATTGTTTTGAAACGCATATGCCCATTTTCCCAGAAAAGCCTTTCTCCGCGACAGACCGGGGCGAGAGAGAAAACGAGAGATTCCCGTTCGTTAAAGGGTGAGATACAATTTTAAAACAATAGTACAGACCTTTTAAAACATGTTATAATTAAACAGTTTTACTATTCCTTTCTTACAGATAAAGGGCCTGGTTTTGACACACGTCCGTTTCCAATTCCACCCAAGCCCCAGCTCCGTAAGTTTTCCAGGTATAAAGTCGTTCACATCCAGACAGGCTTTGGAAAATACATTCGAACGAACAGATTTTTGTAGCATCTCTACTATATCGGTCATGTTACTGTGGTCTTTTTTAAAGTCAATAAACATGTGTGTAAAGTGTACACTTTTGTTTCACAGTAGATTTGTTTAAGCCCACCAAGAAAAACCTGATTTATCCCACAGCATTAATGAATAAGAAGGTAGAAAATTAATAAGTAAAGGCCTTTCAAAAAGAGGTTGTCATGATTGACTGTGACACATATTTAATTAACACGTATTGCTTGTTACAGAAGACTACTGTTGTACATTGAATATCCATTCATCCCGGTTACACCTTGATGTGTTGGCTCTCTATGTCTGTACAAAGTGTGAAATACGGTTTTCCTAAAGTTATTACCCCCTAAACCTGAATCTGAAATTAACTTTGTGATCTTGTCTTAACCCTATTCCTATGGGGTTCTATTCTACCTCTTTCAAAATCCCCCCGGTGTACATGCACCAAACATCCATAGGCTGGGGCCACCTGGAAGCTCGGTGCATGTACAAATAAAGATAACTAAATAGGAAACTCAACAGTGTGTTAGGCCGAGAAACATTATTTAGATGGTTGTTTTATTGTTGTTGAAAGCTTGAAATGTACACAATGAGAAGGGACCTTGTTTCTAACACCCCTGTAGAGACACACACACACAATCCCCCTCCCAGACATTCCTGCTTCATAGACAACAACCATAAGGGCAATAAAATAGGGTGGGGCCATACTCTTTGAAATGTTCAAATACATCCCCCCCAGTTCAATGAGGTCCATAGACATCAATCATCATGACATCTTCAAATGAATAGATGCATTATATACATAAATTAACACTCACTCTAAGGTGTGAGAACAGGATGTCCTGACAGGATGTCCATTTATGGGCATAACCAAGTGAGAACTTCCCGCCAGGATGTCCTGACCGGATGCCCAAATATGGGCATGCACACGTCATCTGGACATAGGGTCATAAATCAAACGTTTGACGTGTGCCATCTACTTTATTCTCTCTAGTGCATGTCAGAGCAAAAACCAAGCAATGAGGTTGAAGGAATTGTCCTTAGAGCTCCGAGACAGCATTGTGTCGAGGCATAGATCTGGGGAAGGGTACCAAAAGAATTCTGCAGCATTGAAGGTCCCTAAGAACACAGTGGCCTCCATAATTCTTAAATGGAATACACTTCCTAGAGCTGGTCACCCGGCCAAACTGAGCGACTGGGGGAGAAGGGCCTTGGTCACTCTGACAGAGCTCCAAAGTTCCTCTGTGGAGATGGGAGAACTTTCCAGAAGGACAACCATCTCTGCAACACTCCACCAATCAGACCTTTACGGTAGAGTGGCCAGATGGAAGCCACTCCTCAGTAAAAGGCACATGAAAGCCTGGTTGAGTTTTACAAAAGGCACCTCAAGGACTCTAAAACCATGAGAAACAAGATTATCTGGCTTGATGAAACCAAGATTGAACTCATTGGCCTGAATGCCAAGAGTCACGTCTGGAGGAAACCTGGCACCATCCCTACGGTGAAGCATGGTGGTGGCAGCATCATGCTGTGGGGGTGTTTTTCAGCAGCAGGGACTGGGAGACTAGTCAGGATCGAGGGAAATATTAACGCAGCAAATTGCAGAGAGATCCTTGATGAAATACCTGCTCCAGAGCGCTAAGGATCTCAGACTGGGGCAAAGGTTCACTGTCAAACGGGCCAACGACCTTAACTTCTTATGGCTGCAGGGGCAGTATTGAGTAGCTTGGATGAAAGGTGCCCATATCAAACCACCTGCTCCTCAGTCATAGTTGCTAAAATTGGCGTATTATTAGTATTGGATAGAAAACACTCTGAAGTTTCTAAAACTGTTTGAATTATGTCTGTGAGTATAACAGAACTCATATAGCAGGCAAAAACCTGAGAAATTCTACCTCCTGTTTTTTTCTGGAGCGAGATATGGATGAGTTTTCACTTCCTACACCTTCCACTAGATGTCGGCAGTCAATAGAACTTTGTCTGATGATTCTAATGTGAAGGGGGGGTCGATTGACACAGGAAATAGTCACCACAGCCATGAGTGGACCATGCTTTCACAAGGCGCGTTCACAGGGGAAGGACTTACGTTCCACCGCTCATCTGAAGTAATTCTAATTCTCCGGTTGGAACGTTATTCAAGATATATGTAAACAACATTCTAAAGATTGATTCAGTACATCGTTTGACATGTGTCTACTGACTGTTACGGAACTTTTGGACATTTCGTCACGTTATAGTGGACGCGCTTTGTGAATTTGGAATTGTTTACCAAACACCCTAACCAAAGTAGCTAATTGGACATAAATAAGACATTTTCAAACAATTCAAGCATTTATTGTAGACCTGGGATTTCTAGGACTGCATTCTGATGAAGTTCATCAAAAGTAAGGAAACATTTATCATGTATTTTCTGGTTTCTGTTTACTCCAACATGAAGGCTAATTTGGCTACTGTTCTGAGCGCCGTCTCAGATTATTGCATGCATGTATTGTGTAACATGAAGTCTTATGAGTGTCATCTGATGAAGATAATTTTATCTTTATTTATGCTTTTTGTGAATGCTATATTTTGAATGCTATATTTTGCTGGAAAATGGCTGTGCTTATTGTGGTTTGGTGGAGACCTAACATAATCATTTGTAGTGCTTTTGCTGAAAAGCCTATTTGAAATTGGACACTTTGGTGCGATTAACAATGAGAATAGCTTTAAAATTATATAAGACAAGTATGTTTTAGGAATTGTAATTATGACATTTCTCTGGTTTGAATTTGGCGCCCTCTATTTTCACTGGTAGTTGTCATATCGATCCCGGTAGTGGGATTGCAACCATAACAAGTAAAGCACACAACCAAGAAAACACAGGAGTGGCTTCGGGACAAGTCTCTGAATGTCTTTCAGTGGCCCAGCCAGAGCCCGGACTTGAGCCCAATCTAACATCTTTGGAGAGACGTGAAAATAGCTGTGCAGTGATGTTCCTCATCCAACCTGACAGAGCTAGAGAGGATCTACAGAGAAGGATGGGAGAAACTCCCCAAATGCAGGTGTGCCAAATAAATTAGCCAAATGAAAGGGTGGAAAAAAATATTTTAATCAATTTTAGAATAAGGCTTTAAACAAAATGTGGGAAAAAACCAAGGGGTCTGAATACTTTCCGAATGCACTGTATACAGTAACACCTCCCCCATAAGCATTCTTGCCTTTTCTGTAGATGTTATATCCCTGTATTGCTACTGCTGTATCAAAGGAATTATCTCAGTGAGTTTCAGAGATGAACAGTACAGTGCATTCCAAATTCAATAGGCAGGCAAGTAAACAAAAATGTTTTCAAATAAAATCTATTCCAGAAAATGTGAAAGCGTATATAACGCCCGTCCAAGAGACTATCGACCAATCACGTTCACATTACCATGCTGTGACACGCAGTTCCTAAGCTAATTCTCACCAAAATCCCTTTTTAAAGTCAGGGTACGAGTCGAGAAATGCCTATTTTCCTTTAAAGTACGTAATGTTACGATTGCAAAGCTATACGATATTATAGAGAACAAGTTAATTATCTCACATCTCTGAAAATATTTGTAATGTTGTGCTTCTTGTTCACAGAGGGTAATTCATGCCAACGTTATTTTCTTTAAGCTGTTAATACAAATAGAAAGGAGTTTTCAATATCCTAATTTCTTAAAGTATTTCTGGTGATGGCAAGTGATACACAAGCTAAGTCTATTTTAAACATTGCCATCCCATGGCAGCATTTACCAGCCACCAGGTTCAGAAGCTTTAAAACCACATCAAAATATATTTAAAACACAATTATATTTTTGATAAGATATCAAATATTCAAACTTAACATAATTCATGCTGGTTATTATTTTAGGCTATTTTAGTTTTGGAGTCAAAGATAGTTTTGGAATAGTTTTCAAACAGGTTTGTTATTTTATTTCAGTTTACTAAATAGTTTCCCCTAATTATTTTTTCTATAATAAGCATGGAGGTTTCCCCTATCAACCAGTCATAATTATTGGCGACAAAGCGCCTCGTAACCTAGCTGGGAATGGGACAGACTGAACCCTTCTGTGGTAACAGACAGGGGCGATTTGTAATCAAATCTAATTCCCAGGAATGGGGTTCATATGAACCACAGAGACAGTGTGTGGGATAATAACATGGCCGTGTCCAACCCTGCTTGTTCCCTCGACTCCGCTACCAACCACCTATCTCCAACAGGGCCCTTAACCTGTATCACTAGACGCCTCATAGTGAGCTACAGGTAGGAATCAGCAATGAATCCCAATGATGAGACACCTCTGGGGAGGGGTGTCAGAAACATAAAAAAATTATATATATATATATATATATATATATATATATATATATATATAGGGTTTTATGACAAACTGTTTTTTACAAATCCGTCAAGACAACAACTTAGACTTTAATTACAAGCCCTTAACCAACAGTGCAGTTCAAGAAGAAGAAAACGTTTACCAAGTAGACTAAAATAAAAAGTAATAATAAAAAGTAACATAATGAGAATAACGAGGCTATATACAGGGAGCACCGGTACAGAGTCAGTGTCCGGGGGTACAGGCTTGAGGTAATCTGAACATGAATGTGGGGGCGTAGTGATTATGCATAGGTAACAACCAGCAAGTAGCAGCTGTGCACAAAAGGGTGGGGAGGTCAATGTAAATTGCCCGGTGGTGATTTTAGGAAGCTTTTGGTCCTAGACTTGGCGCTCCGGTACCGCTTGCCGTGCAGTAGCAGAGAAAACAGTCTATGACTTGGGTGACTGGAGTCTCTGACAATTTTGTGGGCTTTCCTCTGACACCGCCTATTATATAGGTCCTGGATGGCAGGAAGCTTGGCCACAGTGATATACTGGGCCGTTCGCACAACCCTCTGTAGCGCCTTATGGTCAGATGCCGAGCAGTTGCCATTCCAGGCGATGAGGCAACCGGTCAGGATGCTCTCAATGGTGCAGCTGTATTACCTTTTGAGTATCTGGGTATCCATGCCAAATCTTTTCAGTCTACTGAGTGGGAAAAGGTTTTGTTGTGCCCTCTTCATGCCTGTCTTGGTATATACCCACGTGGGTGATTGAAAGATGAACTGAGGTCCATACTCCAGTCCAGTTGATGGTGGTAATGCACCTTAAAGTTGGTTGCCAACTGCCATATAAAGTCCAAAGAAGAAAAATAAGCCCGAAGGAAGGAGAAATGACAAGAATCCAATTTGGTTTACCATCGCGACTGGTTACCTATTTTGATATGATATGAAAGTATTGTGTGAACTTATGTTGATGTGATATGAAAGTACAGCTATTTATGTTTCTAGAAACGTATCGCAATTGAGAATCGATTCACATTTAGATGGAATATAGAGCCAGTCTACCTCTGAAAATAACATACAATCAGCAGTAGAAACAATAACAAAGCGTACTATCTGCCTGTTTTGGTAAAAAGCTGAGGGATGGGGCTGGAGGAAAAACAAGCATCCATGATATCAACATGATAGTTTTAACCATGTTTTGAGGATATTGTTTGTTTATATTTACTGACAAACATTGGAGTAAAAGAAAAGCTTATATTTTGAGTTCTGATGGGGTACGACAGTTGAACTAAGCTCATAAGTCATTTATATGGGATTTCTTCAAAAGAACAATGGGTACATATCATTAATGTATAAGTCCCAAAATGGATGTAACAACTGCTGATTGCCCCTTTAAGACTACATATTGGGCTAATCTCATAAGATATATTGAGGACTTCAGTATTTCAGGCATTGTCATATGATACATTTGATCAATTGTTAACGTTTTGTTGATGGTCCACTCTTGATGTTCTACACGTTACAGTGTAGCTTCAGCCATTCCTACAGAACAACATTAAAGTGTAGAACCCATTTACTGCATATTGGTTCAAAGACTGTAGAGACGGTACTTACTGGTGTTAAACAGATCTCCAACCTCCTTTTCTTCCTCCAATGTGACAGTCATCTCCCCCTCCTCCTCTTTCACTCCAAAAACGGAATCCTCCTCTTTCTCTTCTTTTACTGTATCATCCTCTTCCTCTTTCACTCTGAACGCGTCTTCCTCTTCTTTCACTGAAACGTCTTTCTCTTCTTCTTTCACGGTAACAGCCTCACCCTCTACTTGTTTTTGTATTGTAACAGCCTCCTCTTCGGCCTCCTCTTTGACGAGGGTGTCTTTCTCCGTCCAGCAGACCTCTTCTTTATCAGGAGAGTAGCTTAGTGAACTCATGGTCGGGGATGTTAGCTAGTTAGCATTAGCGACTAGCCTAGTTCTAAGCTAACTTAGCAAACCAGCTAGCTGACAAACAACGTAAATATATAATTAAATGGCCCAACAAGTACATACAACAGAATTGTGATTAATACACAGCGACTAATATATAACAAAACAGTGTAAAGAGCGTGAAAGTGTTAGCTATGTTTGCTAAAACGCTACCGAGGTGTCTGACTAGCTGTTGTTGTTGAAGGAATGTCCCGTCCATTAGATAATACGTCACACTGGCAGCGTCGCCTGAACCTAAAAGACACACATCGCCATCTGCTGACTGGAGTGGGCAACGCAGTTGAGGAACCAAACGTTTATTTTTCATTTATTTCATAAACGCTTCATATTATATTAAGTCGTTCAAAGAGAAGCATGTGTTGATTGATTCGTGTTTAATGAGTGAGAATTTAAAATAAACTTTACACACCACTCCATATTTGCATTGAACCACACTTCTGACATGGATCATTTTGACCCCAAAGGCATATATTTTATCATAGCCAAAATGTGGTTAATTTAATTCTTCCAATTTTTCATGACTTTGTCAAGCAAGTTGTTCTTAATAAATCTACATCATGGTTTAGTGTTTCTGTATCAAAATGGACGTTTAACAAATTAAAATCCTTTGGGGTCATTTTGGACACTTATTTCAAATCAAAATCGTATCACATTTTATTGGTCACATACACATGTTTAGCAGATATTATTGCGGGTGTAGCGAAATGCTTGTAGTGCTAGCTCTGACTGTGCAGTAATATCTAACAAGTCATATTTAACAATTTCACAACATATACCCAACACACACAAATCTATGTATTTGAATCTAGGCTTCTCTGTAGACATGATCCATCCCACCAGAGGGTGGAGGGGCACCTTAAATAGTGGTTTTGACCAGATAGACTCCTGCAGACACACAGTATAGTATATCCAATGTACTCTCCTAAGACTGGATTGTTCTTTACCACGTATCACATGACCGTGTACAAAACTGCCAAAGGTAAAAAAGTCTGCCGGTGGTCGAAAAGTCTAGTGCATTAGTACTAGCTATAGGGTGTAGGGTATTGGTATTAGTATAAGCTATAGGGTGAAGGGTATTGGTATTAGCTATAGGGATTAGGGTATTAGTATGAGCTAAAGGGTGAAGGGTATTAGTATAAGCTATAGAGTGTAGGGTATTAGCTTTACAGTGCAGGGCATTAGTATTAGTATTAGCTATAGGTGAAGGGTCTTAGTATTAGCTATAGGGTGTAGGGTATTAGTATTAGCTTTTGGGTTTGGGGAATTAGTATTAGTATTAGTATTAGCTATAGGGTGTAGGGTATTAGTCTTAGCTTTTGGGTGTGTGGAATTAGTGTCAGTATTAGCTATAGGGTATTAGTATTAGCAATAGGGTGAAGGGTATTAGTATTATCATTAGCTATATGGTGTAGGGTATTAGCTATAGGATGTAGGGTATTAGTTTTAGTATTAGCTATATGGTATTAGTATTAGTATTAGCAATAGGGTAAGGGTATTAGTATTAGCTGTAGGGTGTACGGTATTAGGTATTAGGTATAGGGTGTAGGGTATTAGTTTTAGTATTTGCTATAGTGTGTAGGGTATTATATATTACTATTAGCTATTGGATGTAGGGTATTTGTATAGTATTAGCTATAAGGTGTATGGTATTAGTATTAGCTATAGGGTATTAGTATTAGCAATAGGGTGTAGGGTATTAGTATTAGCAATAGGGTGTAGGGTATTAGTATTAGCTATAGGGTGTAGGGTATACGTATTAGTATTAGCAATATGGTGTAGGGTATTAGTAGTAGCTATAGGGTGTAGGGTATTAGTATTAGTATTAGCTATAGGGTGTAGGTTATTACCTATAGGGTGTAGGGTATTAGTATTAGCTATAGGGTGTAGGGTATTAGTGTTAGGATTAGCTATAGGGTATGGGTATTAGTTTAAGCTATAGGGTGTAGGGTATTAGCTATAGGGTGTAGGGTATTAATATTAGTATTAGCTTTCAGTTGTAGGGTATTAGTATTAGCTGTGGGGTGTAGGGTGTTAGCTATAGGGTGTAGGGTATTAGTATTAGCTACAGGGTGTAGAGTATTATTATTAGCTATAGGGTGTAGGGTATTAGTATAAGCTATAGGGTGTAGGGTATAAGTATTAGTATTAGCTATAGGGTGTAGGGTATTAGCCATGGGGTGTATGGTATTAGTATTAGCTATAGGGTGTATGGTATTAGTATTAGTATTATCTATGTGGTGTAGGGTATTAGCTATAGGGTGTATGGTATTAGTATTAGCTATTGGGTGTAGGGTATTAGTATCAGATATAGGGTGTGTGGTATTAGTATAGTATTAGCTATAAGGTGTATGGTATTAGTATTAGCTATAGGGTGTATGGTATTAGTATTAGCTATAGAGTGTAGGGTATTAGTATTAGCTATAGGGTATTAGTATTAGCAATAGGGTGTAGGGTATTAGTATTAGCTATAAATCAAATCAAATCAAATTGTATTTGTCACATACACATGGTTAGCTGATGTTTTTTTATTTATTTATTTAAAAAAAATGTTTTTTTACCTTTATTTAACCAGGCAAGTCAGTTAAGAACACATTCTTATTTTCAATGACGGCCTGGGAACAGTGGGTTAACTGCCTGTTCAGGGGCAGAACGGCAGATTTGTACCTTGTCAGCTCGGGGGTTTGAACTCGCAACCTTCCGGTTACTAGTCCAACGCTGTTAATGCGAGTGTAGCGAAATGCTTGTGCTTCTAGTTCCGACAATGCAGTAATAACCAACAAGTAATCTAGCTAACAATTCCAAAACTACTACCTTATAGACACATGGTTAGCAGATGTTAATGCGAGAGTAGCGAAATGCTTGTGCTTCTAGTTCCGACAATGCAGTAATAACCAACAAGTAATCTAGCTAACAATTCCAAAACTACTACCTTATAGACACAAGTGTAAGGGGATAAAGAATATGTACATACGAATGATATATGAATGAGTGATGGTACAGAGCGGCATAGGCAAGATACAGTAGATGGTATTGAGTGCAGTATATACATATGAGATTAGTATGTAAACAAAGTGGCATAGTTAAAGTGGCTCGTGATACATGTATTACATAAAGATGCAGTAGATGATATAGCGTACAGTATATACATTACATATGAGATGAATAATGTAGGGTATGTAAACCTTATATTAGGTAGCATTGTTTAAAGTGGCTAGTGATATATTTTACATCATTTCCCATCAATTCCCATTATTAAAGTGGCTGGAGTTGAGTCAGTGTGTTGGCAGCAGCCACTCAATGTTAGTGGTGGCTGTTTAACAGTCTGACGGCCTTGAGATAGAAGCTGTTTTTCAGTATCTCGGTCCCAGCTTTGATGCACCTGTACTGACCTCGCCTTCTGGATGATAACGGGATGAACAGGCAGTGGCTCGGGTGGTTGTTGTCCTTGATGATCTTTATGGCCTTCCTGTGACATCGGGTGGTGTTGGTGTCCTGGAGGGCAGGTAGTTTGCCCCCGGTGATGCATTGTGCAGACCTCACTACCCTCTGGAGAGCCTTACGGTTGTGGGCGGAGCAGTTGCCGTACCAGGCGGTGATACAGCCCGACAGGATGCTCTCGATTGTGCATCTGTCGAAGTTTGTGAGTGCTTTTGGTGACAAGCCAATTTTCTTCAGCCTCCTGAGGTTGAAGAGGCGCTGCTGCGCCTTCTTCACCATGCTGTCTGTGTGGGTGGACCAATTCAGTTTGTCTGTGATGTGTACGTCGAGGAACTTAAAACTTACTACCCTCCACTACTGTTCCATCGCTGTGGATAGGGGGGTGTTCCCTCTGCTGTTTCCTGAAGTCCACAATCATCTCCTGAGTTTTGAGTGTGAGGTTATTTTCCTGACACCACACTCCGAGGGCCCTCACCTCCTCCCTGTAGGCCGTCTTGTCGTTGTTGGTAAATAAGCCTACCACTGTTGTGTCGTCCGCAAACTTGATGATTGAGTTGGAGGCGTGCGTGGCCACGCAGTCGTGGGTGAACAGGGAGTACAGGAGAGGGCTCAGAACGCACCCTTGTGGGGCCCCAGTGTTGAGGATCAGCGGGGTGGAGATGTTGTTGCCTACCCTCACCACCTGGGGGCAGCCCATCAGGAAGTCCAGTACCCAGTACCCAGTTGCACAGGGCGGGGTCGAGACCCAGGGTCGGTAGTCGTTTAGCTCAGTTACCTTAGCTTACTTGGGAACAGGAACAATGGTGGCCCTCTTGAAGCATGTGGGGACAGCAGACTGGTATAGGGATTGATTGAATATGTCCGTAAACACACCAGCCAGCTGGTCTGCGCATGCTCTGAGGGCGCGGCTGGGGATGCCGTCTGGGCCTGCAGCCTTGCAAGGGTTGACACTTTAAAACTTTAAATGTTTTCCTCACTTCGGCTGCAGTGAAGGAGAGTCCGCATTTTTTGGTTGCGGGCCGTGTCAATGGCACTGTATTGTCCTCAAAGCGGGGAAAAAAGTTATTTAGTCTGCCTGGGAGCAAGACATCCTGGTACGTGACGGGCTGGTTTTCTTTTTCTAATCAGTGATTGACTGTAGACCCTGCAACATACCTCTTGTGTCTGAGCCGTTGAATTGAGATTGTACTTTGTCTCTATACTGACGCTCAGCTTGTTTGATTGCCTTGCGGAGGGAATAGTTACACTGTTTGTGTTTCGGTCATGTTTCCGGTCACCTTGCCCTGATTAAAAGCAGTGGTATAGGGTGAAGGGTATTAATATAGTATTAGCTGTAAGGTTCAGGGTATTAGTATTAGTATTAGCAATAGGGTGTAGGGTATTAGTATTAGCTATAGGCTGTAGGGCATTAGTATTAGTATTAGCTATAGGGTGTAGGGTATTAGTATTAGCTACAGGGTGTAGGGTATTAGTCTTAGCTATAGGTTGTAGGGTATTAATGTTAACTATAAGTTGTAGCTTATTAGTATTAGTATTAGCTATAGGGTGTAGGGTATTAGTATTAGCTACAGGGTGTAGGGTATTAGTCTTAGCTATAGGTTGTAGGGTATTAATGTTAACTATAAGGTGTAGGTTATTAGTATTAGTATTAGCTATAGGGTGTGTAGGGTATTAGTATTAGCTACAGGGTGTAGGGTATACGTATTAGTATTAGCAATATGGTGTAGGGTATTAGCATTAGCTATAGGAAATAGGGTATTAGCATTAGTATAAGCTATAGGGTGTTGGGTATAAGTATTAGTATTAGCTATAGGGTGTATGGTATTAGTATTAGTATTATTTATGGGGTGTAGGGTATTAGCTATAGGGTGTAGGGTATTAGTATAGTATTAGCTGTAAGGTTCAGGGTATTAGTATTAGTATTAGCATTAGTATAAGCTATAGGGTGTTGGGTATAAGTATTAGTATTAGCTATAGGGTGTAGGGTATAAGTATTAGTATTAGCTATAGGGTGTATGGTATTAGTATTAGCTATAGGGTGTAGGGTATTAGTATTAGATATAGGGTGTATGGTATTAGTATTAGTATTAGGATGTAGGGTATTCGTTTTAATATTAGGGTGTAGGGTATTAGTATTAGCTATAGGGTGTATGGTATTTGTATTAGTATTAGCTATAGGGTGTAGGGTATTAGTATTAGTATTAGCTATATGGTATTAGTATTAGCAATAGGGTGTAGGGTATTATATATTAGTATTAGCTATAGGATGTAGGGTATTAGTGTTAGCTATAGGGTGTAGGGTATTAGTATTAGCTATAGGGTGTAGGGTTTTAGTATTATCTATTGGGTGTAGGGCATTAGTATTAGATACAGGGTGCAGGGTATTAGTATTAGCTGTAGGATTTAGGGTATTAGTATTAGCTATAAGGTGTAGGGTATTAGTATTAGTATTAGTATTAGCTATAGGGTGTAGGGTATTAGTATTAGCTATAGGGTGTAGGGTATTTGTATTAGTATTAGCTATAGGGTGTGGGGTATTAGTATTAGTATTAGCTTTAAGGTGTATGGTATTAGTATTAGCTATTGGGTTTATGGTATTAGAATTAGTATAAGCCATATGGTATTAATATTAGAAATATGGTGTAGGGTATTACTATTAGCTATAGGGTGTATGGTATTAGGTATTAGCTATAGGGTGTAGGGTATTAGTTTTGGTATTTGCTAAGTTATTACCTATAGGGTGTAGGGTATTAGTATTAGCTATATGGTGTAGGGTATTAGTGTTAGGATTTGCTATAGGGTGTAGGGTATTAGTATTAGTATTAGCTTTTGGGTGTAGGGTATTAATATTAGCTATAGGGTGTAGGATATTATTATTAGCTGTAGGGTGTAGGGTATTAGCTATAGGGTGTAGGTTATTAGTATTAGATATAGGGTATGAGTATTAGTATTAGCTTTAGGGTGTCGGGTATTAGTATTAGCTATTGTGTGTAGGGTATTATTATTAATAGCTATAGGGTGTAGAGTATTAGTATTAGTATTATCTATGGGGTGTAGGGTATTAGATATAGGGTGTAGGGTATTAGTATTAGATATAGGGTGTATGGTATTCGTATTAGTGTTAGGATTAGCTATAGGGTGTAGGGTATTAGTATTAGATATAGGGTATTCATATTTGTATTAACTTTTGGGTGAAGGGTATTAGTATTAGCTGTAGGGTGTAGGGTATTAGTGTTTGGATTAGCTATAGGGTGTAGGGTATTAGTATTAGATATAGGGTATTAGTATTAGTATTAGCTTTAGGGTGTAGGGTATTGGTATTAGCTATTGTGTGTAGGGTATTAGCATTAGTATTGGCTATAAGGTGTAGGATATTAGTATTATTTTTAGCTATAGGGTGTAGAGTATTAGTATTAGCTAGGGTATTAGTATTAGTCTTAGCTATAGGTTGAAGGGTATTAGTATTAACTATAGGGTGTAGGTTATTAGTATTAGTATTAGCTATAGGGTGTAATGGTATTCGTATTAGTATTATCTATGGTGTGTAGGGTATTAGCTATAGGGTGTAGGGTATTAGTATTAGATATAGGGTGTATGGTATTCGTATTAGTATTAGGATGTAGGGTATTCGTATTAATATTAGGGTGTAGGGTATTAGTATTAGCTATAGGATGTAGAGTATTATTATTAGCTATAGGGTGTAGGGTATTAGTATTAGTATTAGCTATAGGGTGTAGGGTATTAGTATAAGCTATAGGGTGTAGGGTATTAGTTTTGGTATTTGCTACGTTATTACCTATAGGGTGTAGGGTATTAGTATTAGCTATATGGTGTAGGGTGTTAGGTATTAGCTATAGGGTGTAGGGTATTAGTTTTGGTATTTGATATGTTATTACCTATAGGGTGTAGGGTATTAGTATTAGATATAGGGTATTAGTATTCGTATTAGCTTTTGGGTGTAGGGTATTAATATTAGCTATAGGGTGTAGGATATTATTATTAGCTGTAGGGTGTAGGGTATTAGCTATAGGGTGTAGGTTATTAGTATTAGATATAGGGTATTAGTATTAGTATTAGCTTTAGGATGTAGGGTATTAGTATTAGCTATTGTGTGTAGGGTATTATTATTATTAGCTATAGGGTGTAGAGTATTAGTATTAGTATTAGCTAGGGTACTAGTATTAGTCTTAGCTATAGGTTGTAGGGTATTAGTATTAGCTATAGGGTGTAGGTTATTATTATTGGGGCGGCAGCGTAGCCTAGTGGTTAGAGCGTTGGACTAGTTGCGAGTGGTTGCGAGTTCAAACCCCCGAGCTGACAAGGTACAAATCTGTCGTTCTGCGCCTGAACAGGCAGTTAACCCACTGTTCCCAGGCCGTCATTGAAAATAAGAATATGTTCTTAACTGATTTGCCAGGTTAAATAAAGGTAACATAAAGGTATATAAAAATTAGTATTAGCTATAGGGTGAAGGGTGATAGTTTAGTATTAGCTGTAAGATGCAGGGTATTGGTATTAGCTATAGGCTATAGGCTGTAGGGTATTAGTATTAGCTATAGGGTGTAGGGAATAGGTATTAGTATTATAATAATAATAATAATAATAATATATGCCATTTAGCAGACGCTTTTATCCAAAGCGACTTACAGTCATGTGTGCATACATTCTACGTATGGGTGGTCCCGGGAATCGAACCCACTACCCTGGCGTTACAAGCGCCATGCTCTACCAACTGAGCTACTATGGGGTGTAGGGTATTAGCTATAGGGCGTATGGTATTAGCTATAGGGTGTAGGATATTAGTATTAGATATAGGGTGTATGGTATTAGTATTAGGATGTAGGGTATAGTATTAGTATTAATATTAGGGTGTATGGTATTAGTATTAGCTACAGGGTGTAGGGTATTAGTATTAGCTATATGATAAGAGCGTCTGCTAAATGACTTAAATGTAAATGTAAATGTAGGGTATTCGTATTAGCTATAGGGTGTAGGGTATTAGTATTAGCTATAGGGTGTAGGTTATTAGCTATAGGGTGTAGGGTATTAGTATTAGCTATAGGGTGTAGGGTATTAGTGTTAGGATTAGCTATAGGGTGTAGGGTATTAGTATTAGATATAGGGTGTAGGGTATTAGTGTTAGGATTAGCTATAGGGTGTAGGGTATTAGTATTAGATATTGGGTATTAGTATTAGCTTTAGGGTGTAGGGTATTAGTATTAGCTATAGGGTGTAGGGTATTAGTATTAGCTGTAGGGTGTAGGGTATTAGTGTTAGTATTAGCTATAGGGTGTATTGTATTAGAATAGTATTAGCTGTAAGGTGCAGGGTATTAGTATTAGCTATAGGGTATTAGTATTAGTACTAGCTATAGGGTGTAGGGTATAAGTATTAGTATTAGCTATAGGGTGTAGGGTATAAGTATTAGTATTAGCTATAGGGTGTATGGTATTAGTATTAGTATTACCTATGGGGTGTAGGGTATTAGCTATAAGGTGTATTGTATTAGTATTAGCTATAGGGTGTAGGGTATTAGTATTAGATATAGGGTGTATGGTATTCGTATTAGTATTAGGATGTAGGGTATTAGTATTAATATTAGGGTGTATGGTATTAGTATTAGCTACAGGGTGTAGGTTATTAGCTATAGGGTGTAGGGTATTAGTATTAATATTAGGGTGTAGGGTATTAGTATTAGCATTAGGATGTAGGGTATTAGTATTAGCTATAGGGTGTAGGGTATTAGTATTAGCTATAGCGTGTAGGGTATTAGTATTAGTATTAGCTATAGGGTGTAGGGTATTAGTATTAGCTATAGGGTGTAGGGTATTAGTATTAGCTTTAGGATGTAGGGTATTAGTATTAGCTGTAGGGTGTAGGGTATTAGTATTAGTATTAGCTATTGTGTATAGGGTATTAATATAGTATTAGCTATTAGGTGTATGGTATTAGTATTAGTAATTGGGTGTAGGGTATTAGTTTTAGCTATAGCGTGTATAGTATTAGTATTTGTATTAGCTATATGGTATTAGTATTAGCAATAGGGTGTAGGTTATTAGTATTAGTATTAGCTATAGGGTGTAGGGTATTAGTTATTAGCTATACGGTGTAGGGTATTCGTTTTGGTGTTTGCTATAGTGTGTAGGTGTCACGACTTCTGCCGAAGTCATTGCCTCTCCTTGTTCGGGCGGTGCTCGGCGTTCGACGTCACCGGTCTTCTAGCCATCATTGATCCTTTTTTCATTTTCCATTGGTTTTGTCTTGTCTTCCCACACACCTGTTTTCAATCCCATTCATTACCTGTTGTGTATTTAACCCTCTGTTTCCCCTCATGTCTTTGTCAGAGATTGTTTATTGTCAGTGTAGTGTTGTTTTTTTTGTATAGGTGCGCGTCGGGTTTTCGTACCCATATTTTGTTTATGTTCTTTTCCTGTTTAGTGTTGTGGAGCATGTTACTAGGACATTATTAAAAGACTCCATTTTACACTCCGTTTGACTCTCCCTGCCACCTATACACATATGCCTGACAGTAGGATATTATATATTAGTATTAGCCAGAGGATGTAGGGTATTAGTGTTAGCTATAGGGTGTATCGTATTAGGTATTAGCTATAGGGTGTAGGGTAATAAGTTTTATTATTTTCTATAGTGTGTAGGGTATTATATATTAGTATTAGCTATACAGTTTAGGGCATTGAAGATGAAAGGTGGCTTGGTCTTTCAGCATGACAATGATCCCAAACACACCACCCGGGCAACGAAGGAGTGGCTTCTTCGTAAGAACCATTTCAAGGTCCTGGAGTGGCCTAGCCAGTCTCCAGATCTAAACCCCATAGAAAATCTTTGGAGGGAGTTGAAAGTCCGTGTTGCCCAGCATCAGCCCCAAAACATCACTGCTCTAGAGGAGATCTGCATAGAGGAATGGGACAAAATACCAGCAACAGTGTGTGAAAACCTTGTGAAGATTTACAGAAAATGTTTGACCTCTGTCATTGCCAACAAAGGGTATATAACAAATTATTGAGATAAACTTTTGTTATTGACCAAATACTTATTTTCCACCATAATTTGCTAATAAATAAATAAAAAATCCTACAATGTGATTTTCTGATATTTTTTCTCATTTTGTCTGTTATAGTTTAAGTGTACCTATGAAGAAAATTACAGGCCTCTCTCATATTTTTAAGTGGGAGAACTTGCACAATTGGTGACTGACTAAATACTTTTTTGCCCCACTGTATATACTGTATTCTATCCTATTCTACTGTATCTTAGTCTATGCATTACTCATCTCAGATGTATATACTGTATTCTATCCTATTTGACTGTATCTTAGTCTATGCATTACTCATCTCATTTGTATATACTGTATTCTATTCTACTGTATCTTAGTCTGTGCCGCTCTGACATCGCTCGGCCAAATATTTATATATTCATATTTCCATTCCTTTAGATTGTGTGTATTGTTAGATATTACTTGTTAGATATTACTGGACTGTTGGAGCTAGAAACACAAGCATTTCGCTACACCAGCAATAACATCTGCTAAACAAATGTATGTGACAAATAAAATGTGATTTCATGTATATACAGTTGAAGTCGCAAGTTTACATACACCTCAGCCATATACATTTAAACTCAGTTTTTCACAATTCCTGACATTTAATCCTAGTAAAAATTCCCTGTTTTAGGGAAGTTAGAATCACCACTTTATTTTAAGAATTTGAAATGTCAGAATAATAGTAGAGAGAAGGATTTATTTCAGCTTTTATTTATTTCGTCAGATTCCCAGTGGATCAGAAGTTTACATACACTTTATTAGTATTTGGTAGCATTGCCATTAAATTGTTTAACTTGGGTAAAACATTTCAGGTAGCCTTCCAAAAGCTTCCCACAATAAGTTGGGTGAATTTTGGCCCATTCCCCCTGACAGAGCTGGTGTAACTGAGTCAGGTTTGTAGGCCTCCTTGCTCGCACATGCTTTTTCAGTTCTTCCCACAAATGTTCTATAGGATTGAGGTCAGGGCTTTGTGATGGCCACTCCAATACCTTGACTTTGTTGTCCTTAAGCCATTTTGCCACAACATTGGAAGTATGCTTGGGGTCACTGTCATTTTGGAAGACCCATTTGCGACCAAGCATTAACTTCCTGACTTATCTCTTGAGATGTTGCTTCAATGTATCCACATAATTTCCCTCCTCATGATGCCATCTATTTTGTGAAGTGCACCAGTCCCTCCTGCAGCAAAGCACCCCCACAACATGATGCTGCCACCCCTGTGCTTCACGGTTGGGATGGTGTTCTTCGGCTTGCAAGCCTCCCCCTTTTTCCTTCAAACATAATGATGGTCATTATGGCCAAACAGTTCTATTTTTGTTTCATCAGATCAGAGGACATTTCTCCAAAAAGTATGATCTTTGTCCCCATGTGCAGTTGCAAACCGTAGTCTGGCTTTTTTATGGCGGTTTTGGAGCAGTGGCTTCTTCCTTGCTGAGCGGCCTTTCAGGTTATGTCGATATAGGACTCATTTTACTGTGGATAGAGATACTTTTGTACCTGTTTCCTCCAGCATCTTCACAAGGTCCTTTGCTGTTGTTCTGGGATTGATTTGCACTTTTCGCACCAAAGTACGTTAATCTCTAGGAGACAGAACGCGTCTCCTTCCTGAGCGGTATGATGGCTGCGTGGTCCTGTGGTGTTTATACTTGTGTACTATCCTTTGTACAGATGAACGTGGTACATTCAGGCATTTGGAAATTGTTCCCAAGGATGAACCAGACTTGTGGAGGTCTACAATCATTTTTCTGAGGTCTTGGCTGATTTCTTTTGATTTTCCCATGATGTTAAGCAAAGAGGAACTGAGTTTGAAGGAAGGCATTGAAATACATCCACAGGTACACTTTCAATTGACTCAAATGATGTCAATTAGCCTATCAGAAGCTTCTGAAGACATGACATAGTTTTCTGGAATTTTCAAAGCTGTTTAAAGGCACAGTCAACCTAGTGTATGTAAACTTCTGACCCACTAGAATTGTGATACAGTGAATTATAAATGAAATAATCTTTCTGTAAACAATTGTTGGAAGAATTACCTTTATCATGTACAACGGAGATGTCCTAACCGACTTGCCAAAACTATAGTTTCTTTTAAAAATAAATTTGAGGATTGGTTGAAAAACGAGTTTTAATGACTCCAACCTAAGTGTATGTAAACTTCCGACTTCAACTGTAGGTCTGGTGTTGGAGGTCATTCTACACTCTGTGTTCTACAACCCAGGTCTGGTGTTGGAGATCATTCTACAATCTGTGTTATACAACCCAGGTCTGGTGTTGGAGATCATTCTACACTCTGTGGATCTCCTGCATGTATTTTCTGATGTTTAATCAGACCACTTGAATGAGAGTATCTCTTGTCACATTGATCACAGCTATAAGGCTTCTCTCCTGTGTGTGTTCTCTGGTGTGATACTGTTAAAAGATTTTATCAAGGTTTAAGATAAATTATTAAATCATTCTACCTGGAAACTTAACCATTAGAGATGAGAGGTTATGTAGCATGAACAAGGAGTAATTAAAAATAATAAACACAGCTCCAACTAGGTTGGAGTGTGGAAGAGAGGAATGCATGTGTGTGTCTAACGAATACAAAGAGGGTCCTTAACCTATGTTTGAACCGACCCAGCTATAACTCTGGGGAGATAAGATAGGACAGGGAGAGCCCCTCCAGGGTTCCCTTATCTGGGGGGGGACTGGAACTGTCAGATGCGTGGTAATAAACTGTGGTGAGACTTCAGGAGAAAAACAGAGAATCCAAATGTTAGTGTGTATGTATGTGCGTATGTTAAGAGAATGTCATTGTATATGCACAGGAGCGCTCTCGTAAATACATTTTCGAACTATCGTAGCTGGGCCTCCGTCTGATTCATTTCAACCAGTTTCCTACAAATTCTGGGTTTCAGGCTGAGTAGTTAATTGAATTGGGTTTATGAACATCGAGAACATAATTCTCATGACAGATACCAGGTTGTTTAACTGAGTAAAACTCTTGCCACATTGATCACAGCAATATAAGACTGCTCTCCTGTGTGTGTTCTCTGGTGTGATACCAGGTTGCACGACTGAGTAAAACTCTTGCCACACTGATCACAGCTATAAGGTTTCTCTCTTGTATGTGTTCTCTGGTGTTTTTTTAGATAAATTAAATGAGTAAAACTCTTCCCACATTGATCACAGCTATAAGGTTTCTCTCCTGTGTGTGTTCTCTGGTGTCCTTTAAGGTGTCCTATCCAAGAAAAGTTTTTCCCAAGTTGCTCACAGCTGTATGGCTGCTCTCCTGTGTGTGTTCTCTGGTGTGAAAGCAGGTTGGTTGACCGAGTAAAACTCTTGCCACATTGCTCACAGATATATGGCTGCTCTCCTGTGTGTATTCTCTGGTGTGATACCAGCTTTCTTGAATTAGTAAAACTCTTCCCACACTGATCACAGCTATAAGATTTCTCTCCTGTGTGTGTTCTCTGGTGTGATAGCAGGTTGCTTAACCAAGTAATACTCTTGCCACACTGATCACAGATGTAAGGCTTCTCTCTTGTGTTTGTTCTCTGGTGTGTTCAGATTAATTGACTGAGTAAAACTCTTCCCACATTTATTACAGCTATAAGGCTTCTCTCTTGTGTGCAGTCACTGGTGTATTTTAAGTTTTGATGAATATGTGCAATGTTTCCCACAGTCAGAGCAGCAGTTAGATTTCTTCCCTGTGGGTCTCTGCTGGTGTGTCTTGAGGTGTTCTGATCTGGAGAGACTCTTCTCTGCCTCGTCAGCATCATGATGTTGTTGAGGCTCCCCAGAGGACCCACGGTAGTCACTTCTCTCTTCTGTGTGAATGACAAAGTCAGACAGATGGTTAACAGCAGAAATCCACTGTTTATGACAGTCAAGTGAGCAACAATAATCACATTTTGTCTTGTTTTCACATTAGTAGTAACATCAATGAATGTAGGCTAGAAATAAGTTAACGTTGTTGAAACTCTAAGCAGTGTGCCAGATTACTTTTGGTCTCCAATATAGACCCCTTTCTGTGTTTGTTAAAATTGTGGCAGGTGTGCAATTTGATTGTAGAAACTCCTCCATGCCAACGAGGAAACCTCTAGCTGCGTACCCCCTCTAGCTCCAGGGTCAGCGCACTCTCAAGTGTTGTTTTTTGCCATTATTGTTAGCCTGCCACACACACACTATACACTACATTTATTAAACATAAGTTTGTCACAACCCGGGTGGTGGAAATTGACAGAGGACCAGGGCACAAATAATAATATAAATCAATCATTTTGCTCTTTATTTAACCATCTTACAAATAAAACCTTCTTTGTTCATTGAAAATTGTGAATAACTCACCACGGGTTAATGAGAAGGGTGTGCTTGAAAGGATGCACATAACTCTGCAATGTTGGGTTGTATTGGAGAGCCTCAGTCTTAAATCATTTCCCACACACAGTCTGTGCCTATATTTAGTTTCATGCTAGTGAGGGCTGAGAATCCACTCTCACATAGGTATGTAGTTGAAAAGGGCATCAGTGTCTTAACAATGCGATTTGCCAAGGCAGGATACTCTGAGCGCAGCCCAATCCAGAAATCTGGCAGTGGCTTCTGATTAAATTACATTTTCACAGAACCACTTGTTGCAATTTCGAAGAGTTTCTCTTGTTAAGATATCGGTAAGTGGACTGGAGGCAGGGCATGAAAGGGATAACGAATCCAGTTGTTTGTGTCATCCGTTTCGGGAAAGTACCTGTGTAATTGCGCACCCAACTCAGGTGCTTTGCTATAACACATTTGACATTGTCCGTAAGCTTGAGTTCAATTGCACACAACAAATCATACAATGATGGAAATACCTGTGTGTTGTCCTTGGTAATGCAGACAGAGAAGAGCTCCTACTTCTTAATAATAGCCTCAACTTTGTCCAGCACATTGTCCAGCACATATAGTTGCGGAGAGTCCCTGTAATCCTAGATTCAGATCATTCAGGTGAGAAAAAACACCACCCAGATAGGCCAGTCGTGTGAGAAACTCGTCATCATGAAAGCGGTAAGACAAGTGAAAGTTATGGTCAGTAAAGAAAACGTTAAGCTTGTCTCTCAATTTCAAAAAAAGGTGTCAATACTTTGCCCCTTGATAACCAGCACACTTCTGTATGTTGTAAAAGCTTTACATGGTTGCTGCCCATATCATTGCATAGTGCAGAAAATACACGAGAGTTCAGGGGCCTTGCTTTAACAAAGTTAACCATTTTCACTGTAGTGTCTAACACGTTTTCCAAGCTGTCAGACATTCCCTTGGCAGCAAGAGCCCGTCAGTAGATGCTGCAGTGTACCCAAGTGGCATCGGGAGCAACTGCTTGCACGCGCGTTACCATTCTACTCTGTCTCTCTGCGCCATCAGTACAGATACCAATAGGAGCAGCAGCTATGTTTGGCTACATACATTAGTGGAAATCCTGTGAGAGAGTAAAGGTTAATGTGATTGGAAGTAAATTATTTGACAATGCTACCTGTATTTGACATTGTCTTGCTAATTCGGCGAAACACTAGATGGTTTAATTTGATTTTTTGCAAAGAAACGAGGCTACTCATGTGAGAAAAAAACCTCACCCAAATGTATAGCCCTGTTGGAAAATATAAATTGACTGTGAAAATGTGAAGAAAATGTATTAGTTGCACATTTAAAAAAATGTGAATCACATTATTACTTGGAGTACCCCTGACGGCATACTCCAGTTTGGGAATACCTGCCATAGACTTACTGTACGACACATAACTTCACCTAACAACATAGACCTACTGTAGGACCCATAAATTCACCTAACAACAACATAGACCTACTGTAGGATCCATAACTTCACCTAACATAGACCTACTGTGGGACCCATAACGTCACCTAACAATAACATAGACCTACTGTAGAACCCATAACTTTACCTAACAACATAGACATACTGTCGGACACATAACTTCACCAAAACATAACATAGACCTACTGTGGGACCCATAACTTCACCTAACAATAACATAGACCTACTGTAGGATCCATAACTTCACCTAACAACAATATAGATCTACTGTAGGACCCACAACTTCACCTATTCCCACCTATTCCCACTTAGCAAAATGTAATTCAACAGACATTGAAAACAAGACTATGCCCAACATCTAATATATGTTCAGTTGTAGTTGAAAGTGAAAGTTGAAAATATGTATTTTTTTAAATTTCAACATACTTGCAGCCTAAACACATGGACGCAGTATAATAAATTGGTCTATAATCAATTTTATTAACTATCTTACATCACTCCAGCATTTCTTTACAACATCCAAGTGCTAATTGTCTTTATTCCTCTACTGAAGAAGCATGACTCAAATCACCTCATATTTCAAACATTGGGCAGATTTAGTTGGTCTCATGGTGAGTGTCTTTTAGATCCCAGTTGTTGTTACTAGTCAATTTTCAGTTGATGCCCCCATAGTGTCTTTCAGAGTTCCTCCTAAAAAACAAGCTTATATTTTGAGTTGGATGTTGCATCCAATTAATATTTGAATCAATGGCATTTCCCTAAAATGTTCATTAGTCTTTCAGTTGTTATTCTTCTGATTTTTATCCTCTTATGTTTGTGTACTAAATATTTATGTTTATTTTCATTGTTTTTTCCTGTGAAGCCATTGCGTTGCATCCATCCATTTGAACATATTGCAAAACAAATTAACCCAATGACTGACCAATCAACAGACTCTTGGTCCAAGCCTGCTGAAGGCGTGGTGGAGTGGTAAACACCACCCCTGGCTCTACCAGGGGCTTGAGGTGGTCTTCCAAAGGTCTGCTTATGTCATGTTCTGTGGCCTTGCTGTTCCATTTCTTGACTGCCCCTGCAACACAGAAAGAATCTATGGCCTCAGTTACACCTGACACCTAAATGTGACTTCTGATCACTCCAAACTGCATTAGGTCTGGATGCACAAAAGTCACAATGTGCTGCATTAGGTTTAGATCTGCCAGGATGGGCAATGTGTTCGGAATTTCAGTCAGGCCACCGAATATGCACAAGCAATGTAAAGAGATGGGGCGGATGAGTGGGGAAAAGAACATTTGACACAAATTACCTTCATAATATCAAAGAACAAATGTGTGTGCCTGAGTGGAAATGAACTTTCATACAGCCAAATGTGGTGAGAAATTACACCAATATCAGTGGACAATTTGCACTCATGTAAATAAAAATGGATGGAACATATTCCCTTTAGCTAACGTGATGAACCACTAAGGGGACATAAATATTTACCAAAAATAACTGTCATACAGGTGGAAGGGGGGAGAAATTACACCCATATCAGTGGACAATTTGCACTAATGTAAATAAACATAGATGATGGAACATATTCCCTTTTGCTTACGTGATGAACCACTAAGGGGACATAAATATTTACCAAAAATAACTGTCATACAGGTGGAAGGGGGGAGAAATTACACCAATATCAGTGGACAATTTGCACTAATGTAAATAAACATAGATGATGGAACATATTCCCTTTTGCTTACGTGATGAACCACTAAGGGGACATAAATATTTACCATCTAAACCATGTGTGACCTCTAGCTCTCTGGCTGTAGAACTGTTCTTCCTAACCAGTCCCTCAACAGCTCTCTGACAGCTCCACACTCACCGGGTCTTCAGAGGAGAGGAAGGCTAAGGAGCAGTGGCATTTTAGCATGTAAATCTTGGTGGGCAAACGCAGCACTAAACAATACATTAATTGCACGATAACGGTGACAAACGGTGCCCACAGAGTGTTAAGGCCTACATAAAGCTGTCCCGACACCAGTACCAACACCTTACCACTGCTACACCTGGCTATCAGCGGAGCCTTGTCTGGCAGCGAAACAGTTCATTCAGCCTCATTTACTGCCTTAAAAAAAAACACAGCTGATTTGGCTGACTTGCTTAAACAAAATTTCTATTCTATAATTTCGATTAAGACATTAATGAGCGAGCTAGGACGGACATCGTCAATATAACTGTTTGTTTAGCACTGTTGAAATTAACAGAAACAGAATTCAGAACATGAGCTGTTCTTACAGTGTCTTCCATGTACATCAAGTCAGAACCGTAGGATAAATAAAGGGGGCATATCAGCAGACAATGAACGCTCTTACAATATTCAATGATTACATTTCTCTAAAACAGGTTATAGGCTTCATGTGCACCACCAAGTCAGAACTGTAGGCGAAATTAAGAGGGGAAGATAGACCAAATTATTAGGGTGACACATGGGTTAATAACATCTTACTACACAACATACACTTAGTACTACTTTCTTAGCTGCAGTATACATACCTCCCTGGCATATTACATAATTTCTGAAGCTGCATGCAATATATTTTTGAACTCACTGTGTTTTTCTGTGCTCACTTGAACAGAAATGTGATACCTGATATAGAAAAGTCCAATCTTAGGAGAGTACATGGGATGCACGATACTGTGTGTCTGCAGGTGTCTATCTGGTCAGAACCACTGATACAGGTGCCCCTCCACCCTCTGGTGGGATGGATCATGTCTACAGAGAAATCTAGATTCAAATACTTAGATGTGTGTGTTGGGTATAAGTTGTGAAATTGTTAGATATTACTTGTTAGATATTACTGCACTGTCGAAGCTAGAAACATAATTTCGCTACACCCGCAATAATATCTGCTAAACATGTGTATGTGACCAATAAAATGTGATTTTGATTTGTAATAAACATCCTATTTATCAAAGGCGCTTTTGGCTGGGGTCAAAATGACTCCAAAGGATTTGAATTTGTTAAAAGTCAATTTTGACACAGAAACACTAAACCATGATTTAGATTTATTAAGAACAAGTTGATTGACAAAGTCGTGAACATTTTGAAGAATTGAATAACCCACGTTTTGGCTATGCCTCTGGGGTCAAAATGATGTCAGAACTATGGTTCAATGCAAATGTGTAGTGGGTGTAAAGTTTGTTTTAAATTCTCACGCATTAAACACGAATTAATTAACACATGCTTCTCTTCGAATGACTTAATATAATATTAAACTTTTATGAAATAAATGAAAAATAAACGTTTGGTTCCTCAACTACGTTGCCCACTCCAGTTAGCAGATGACTATGTGCGTCTTTTAGGTTCAGGCGACACTGCCAGTGTGACGTATAATCTAGAGGACGGGACGCTCCTTCAACAACAACAGCTAGTCAGACACCTCGGTAGCTTTCTAGCAAACTTAGCTACAACATTCAAGCTCTTTACACTGTTTTGGTGTATATTAGTCGCTGTGTATTAAGTACACTTCTGTCGTATGTACTTGTTGGCCCATTTAATTATATATTTACGTTGTTTGTCAGCTAGCTGGTTTGCTAAGTTAGCTTAGAACTAGGCTAGTCGCTAATGCTAGCTAGCTAACATCCCCGACCATGAGTTCACTAAGCTACTCTCCTGATAAAGAAGAGGTCTGCTGGACGGAGAAAGAAACCCTCGTCAAAGAGGAGGCCGAAGAGGAGGCTGTTACAATACAAAAACAAGTAGAGGGTGAGGCTGTTACCGTGAAAGAAGAAGATAAATACTTTTCAGTGAAAGAAGAGGAAGACACGTTCAGAGTGAAAGAGGAGGATGTTACAGTAAAAGAAGAGAAAGAGGAGGATGCAGTTTTTGGAGTGAAAGAGGAGGAGGGGGAGATGACTGTCACATTGGAGGAAGAAGAGGAGGTTGGAGATCAGTTTAACATCAGTAAGTACCGTCTCTGCAGTCGTTGAACCAATTTGCAGTAAAGGGGTTCTACTCTTTAATGTTGTTCTGTAGGAATGGCTGAAGCTACACTACAAAACTATCAACAAAACGTCGACAATTGATCAAATGCATCCAATGACAATGCCTGAAATACTGAAGTCCTCAATATCTCATATTAGATTAGCAGTTGTTACATCCATTTTGGGACTTGTACATTAATGATATGTACCCAATCAGTTTCTTGAAGAATTCTCTTATAAATGCCTCAGGAGCTTAGTTCAACTGTCATACCCCAGCAGAACCCCAAATATAAGCTTTTTTTATTCTAATGTTTGTCAGTATATATAAACAAACACTTTATATCCTCAAAACATGGTCAAAACTAGAATGTTGATATCATGGAGGGTTGCATTTCTCCAGCCCCATCCCTCAGCTTTTTACCAAAACGGGCAGGGCATATGCTTTGTTATTGTTTCTACTGCTGATCGCTGACCGAGTTACTCCTCAAGGTCCAAGGACTGTATGTTTTTCAGAGGTAGACTGGCTCTGGCAGGTAAAATAGTCAAATAATCCACCTAAATGTGAATCGATTCTCAATTGTGATACGTTTCTGGAAACATAAATCGTAAATCATAAGTCAACATAAGTTCACACAATACTTAAATATCACATCAAAATAATTTCACACAATACTTTCATATCACATCAAAATAATTCCACACAATACTTTCAAATTACATCAAAATAGGTAACCAGTCGCGAAGCCCCAAAAGGTAAACCAAATTATTTTCTCGTCATTTCTCCTTCCTTCAAGCTTCTTTTTCTTCTTTGGACTTTATATGGCGATTGACAACCAACTTTAATGTGCATTACCACCATCAACTGGACTGGAGTGTGGACCTCAGTTCATCTTTCAATCACCCACATGGGTATATACCAAGACAGTCATGAAGAGGGCACAACAAAACCTTTTCCCACTCAGGAGACATTTGGCATGGGTCCCCAGATCCTCGAAAGGTAATACAGCTGCACCATCGAGAGCATCCTGACCGGTTGCATCACTGCCTGGTATGGCAACTGCTCGGCATCTGAACGTAAGGCGCTACAGAGGGTAGTGCAAACGGCCCAGTACATCACTGTTGCCAAGCTTCCTGCCATCCAGGACCTATTTAATAGGCTGTGTCAGAGGAAACGACAAGCGGTACCGGAGCACCAAGTCTTGGACCAATAGTCTCCTCAACAGCTACTATCCCCCCAAGACATAAGACTGCTGAACAATTAATAAAATCGCCACTGGACAATTTACATTGACCCCCTCCCTTTTGTGCGCTGCTGACATTCACTGGTTGTTTGTTACCTATGCATAGTCACTACTCCCCCACCTTCATGTACAGATTACCTCAACTAGCCTGTACCCCCGCACACTGACTCTGTACCGGTGCCCCCTGTATATACCCTCGTTATTGTTATTCTCATTGTGTTACTTTTTATCACAACTTTTTATTTTAGTCTACTTGGTAAACATTTTCTTCTTGAACTGCACTGTTGGTTAAGGGCTAGTAAGTAAATCATTTCACGGTAAAGTCTAAGTTGGTGTCTTGACGGATTTGTGAAAAACGGTTTATCATAAAACACACATATATATATATATATATATATATATATATATATATATATACATACATACATACAGTGGGGAGAACAAGTATTTGATACACTGCCGATTTTGCAGGTTTTCCCACTTACAAAGCATGTAGAGGTCTGTAATTTTTATCATAGGTACACTTCAACTGTGAGAGACGGAATCTAAAACAAAAATCCAGAAAATCACATTGTATGATTTTTAAGTAATAATTGCATGACATAAGTATTTGATCACCTACCAACCAGTAAGAATTCCGGCTCTCACAGACCTGTCAGTTTTTCTTTAAGAAGCCCTCCTATTCTCCACTCATTACATGTTGAGACTCTAGGGGCAGTATTTTCATTTTTATAAAAAAGAAACGTTCCCATTTTAAACGGGATATTTTGTTGGGACAAGATGCTAGAATATGCATATAATTGACCGCTTTGGATAGAATACACTCTAACGCTTCCAAAACTGTAAAGATATGGTCTGTGAGTATAACAGAACTGATGTTGCAGGCGAAAACCTGAGAAAAATCCAATCCAGAAGTGCCCCAGGTTTTGAAAGCGCTGCGTGCCAGTGAGTCCCCATTCAGCTGTGAATGTGCAATGAACCAGGTTACGCTTTCTACGTATTCCCCAAGGTGTCTACAGCATTGTGACGTAGTTTTACCCGTAGGGGGCTACATTGCGCAAGTGGTCACACAATGCTCCTGGAGAGATAATCTTGCTTAAAGTACAGAGGTAGCCATTATTCAAATCACTTCTACTGAGAAACCAATTGTCCCGGTGGATATATTATCGAATAGATATTTGAAAAACACCTTGAGGATTGATTCTAAACAACGTTTGCCATGTTTCTGTCAATATAATGGAGCTAATTTTGAATATTCTTCGCAATTTCCGGTCGATTTCTCAGCCAAACGTGAAGAACAAACGGAGCTATTTCGCCTACAAAAATAATATTTTGGGGAAAAATGAACTTTGGCTATCTACCTGGGAGTCTCGTGAGTGAAAACATCCGAATTTCATCAAAGGTAAACGATTTAATTTGATTGCTTTTCTGATTTTCGTGATAAGGTTGCCTGCTGCTAGCAAGGCATAATGCTATGCTAGGCTATCAATAAACATACACAAATGCTTGTCTAGCTTTGGCTGCAAAGCATATTTTGAAAATCTGAGATGACAGGGTGATTAACAAAAGGCTAAGCTGCATTCCAATATATTTCACTTGTGATTTTCATGAATAGGAAGATTTTCTAGGAAGATTTGTGTCCGTTGCGTTATGCTAATTAGTGTCAGATGATGACAACGGTCCCGTTCACGGAACTGACTCCAACCTTTCCACAATGGCCAAGACCAGAGAGCTGTGTAAGGATATCAGGGATAAAATTGTAGACCTGCACAAGGCTGGGATGGGCTACAGGACAATAGGCAAGCAGCTTGGTGAGAAGGCAACAACTGTTGGCGCAATTATTAGAAAATGGAAGAAGTTCAAGATGACGGTCAATCACACTCGGTCTGGGGCTCCATGCAAGATCTCACCTTGTGGGGCATCAATGATCATGAGGAAGGTGAGGGATCAGCCCAGAACTACACGGCAGGACCTGGTCAATGACCTGAAGAGAGCTGGGAACACAGTCTCAAAGAAAACCATTAGTAACACACTACGCCGTCATGGTTTAAAATCCTGCAGCGCACGCAAGGTCCCCCTGCTCAAGCCAGCGCATATCCAGGCCCGCCTGAAGTTTTCCAATGACCATCAAGATGATCCAGAAGAAGAATGGGAGAAGGTCATGTGGTCTGATGAGACAAAAATAGAGCTTTTTGGTCTAAACTCCACTCGCCGTGTTTGGAGGAAGAAGAAGGATGAGTACAACCCCAAGAACACCATCCCAACTGTGAAGCATTGAGGTGGAAACATCATTCTTTGGGGATGCTTTTCTGCAAAGGGGACAGGACGACTGCACCGCATTGAGGGGAGGATGGATAGGGCCATGTATCGCGAGATACAGGTTAAGGGCCCTGTTGGAGATTGGTGGTTGGTAGCAGAGTCAAGGGAACAAGCAGGGTTGGACACGGCCACATTATTATCCCCACACAGTCTCTGCGGTTCATATGAACCCCATTCCTGGGAATTAGATTTGATTACAAATCTCCCCTGTCTTTTACGACAGAACGGTTCCCACACCGTAGCACTTAGCAGCATAACCTTTGTCATTTTTATAGATGATATCCCACACCGTAGCAGCATAGCCTTTATGTCAATATTGTGGATGACATCCCACACCGTAGCATGTAGCAGCATATCCTTTATGTCATTATTATAGATGATATCCCAAACCGTAGCAGCATAGCCTTTATGTCATTATTATAGATGACATCCTACACCGTAGCAGCATAGCCTTTATGTCATTATTATAGATGACATCCTACACCGTAGCAGCATAGCCTTTATGTCATTATTATAGATGACATCCCACACCGTAGCAGCATAGCCTTTATGTCAATATTATAGATGACATCCCACACCGTAGCAGCATAGCCTTTATGTCATTATTGTAGATCACGTCCCACACCGTAGCACGTAGCAACAAAGCCTTTATGTCATTATTATAGATAGCGTCCCACACCGTAGCAGCATAGCCTTTATGTAATTATTATAGATAGCGTCCCACACTGTAGCAGCATAGCCTTTATGTCATTATTATAGATGACATCCCACACCGTAGCAGCATAGCCTTTATGTCATTATTATAGATGACATCCCACACCGTAGCAGCATAGCCTTTATGTCATTATTATAGATGGCACCCCACACACCATAGCAGCATAGCCTTTGTCATTATTATCGATGACGTCCTACACCGTAGCACATAGCGGCATATCCTTTGTCATTATTATAGATGACATCCCGCATCGTAGCAGCATAGCCTATATATCATTATTGTAGATCACGTCCCACACCGTAGCACGTAACAGCATATCCTTTATGTCATTATTATAGATGGCACCCCACACACCATAGCAGCATAGCCTTTGTCAATATCATCGATGACGTCCTACACCGTAGCACATAGCAGCATAGCCTTTGTCATTATTATAGATGACATCCCACACTGTAGCACGTAGCAGCATAGCTTTTATGTCATTATTATAGATGACACCCTACACCGTAGTACGTAGTAGCATAGCCTTTATGTCATTATTATAGAGGACATCCCACACCGTAGCAGCATAGCCTTTATGTCATTATTATACAGTGGGGCAAAAAAGTATTTAGTCAGCCACCAATTGTACACCCACTAAAAAGATGAGGGGGCAATATCATAGGTTTATAACAGACAAAATTAAAAATAGATGACATTTTTCATGAATTTATTTGAAAATTATGGTGGAAAATAGCCTCAATATTTATCTATTTTGTTATATACGTCCCAATGACCGAGCACGTAACAGCTATCCTTTTTCATTATTATAGATGACATCCCAAACCGTAGCAGCATATCCTTTTTTGTAATTATTATTGATGACATCCTACACCGTAGCACGTAGCAGCATAGCCTTTATATCATTATTATAGATAGCGTCCCACACCTTAGATACATAGCCTTTATGTATATATTATAGATGACATCCCAAACCGTAGCAGCATAGCCTTCATGTCATTATTATAGAGGACATCCCACACCGTAGCACTTAGCATCGTAGACTTTATGTAATTATTATAGATAGCGTCCCACACTGTAGCACTTAGCAGCATAGCCTTTATGTCATTATTATAGAGGACATCCCACACCGTAGCAGCATAGCCTTTGTCATTATTATAGATGACATCCTACACCGTAGCACGTAGCAGCAAAGCCTTTGTCATTAAAATAGATGACATCCTACCAATTGCAGCATAGTTCTGTCATTATTATAGAGACATGAGACCGGCAGCATAGCCTTTTTTATTATAGATGACCACACCGTAAACTATAACAGACAAAGCCTTTAGATTAAAAAGAAACATCCTACAGAGGGGCATAGCCTTTATGTTTATTATAGATGACATCCTTAACCATAGCAAGACAAAGCCTTTATATCAATATTATGGAAATCCATTGTAGGATTTTTCACACCGTATTTGGTCAATAACAAAAGTTTATCTCAATAGTTATATACCTTTGTGTCAATGACAGAGGTCAAACGTTTTCTGCCTTTATGTCATTATTTTCACACACTGTTGCTGGTATAGCATATTATAGATGACATCCCAAACCGTAGCATCATAGCCTTTTGTAATTATTATTGATGACATCCTATGTCATTATTATAGATGACATCCCACACCGTAGCAGCATAGCCTTTATATCATTATTGTCGATCATGTCCCACACCGTAGCACGTAACAGCATAGCCTTTATGTCATTATTATAGATGGCACCCCACACACCATAGCACTATAGCCTTTGTCATTATTATCGATGATGTCCCACACCTTAACACGTAGCAGCATAGCTTTTATGTCATTATTATAGATGACGTCCCACACCGTAGCAGCATAGCCTATATATCATTATTGTCGATCATGTCCCACACCGTAGCACGTAACAGCATAGCCTTTATGTCATTATTATAGATGGCACCCCACACACCATAGCACTATAGCCTTTGTCATTATTATCGATGATGTCCCACACCTTAACACGTAGCAGCATAGCTTTTATGTCATTATTATACATTTACATTACATTTAAGTCATTTAGCAGACGCTCTTATCCAGAGCGACTTACAAATTGGTGCATTCACCTTATGACATCCAGTGGAACAGCCACTTTACAATAGTGCATCTAAATCTTTTAAGGGGGGAGTGAGAAGGATTACTTTATCCTATCCTAGGTATTCCTTAAAGAGGTGGGGTTTCAGGTGTCTCCGGAAGGTGGTGATTGACTCCGCTGTCCTGGCGTCGTGAGGGAGTGTGTTCCACCATTGGGGAGCCAGAGCAGCGAACAGTTTTGACTGGGCTGAGCGGGAACTGTACTTCCTCAGTGGTAGGGAGGCGAGCAGGCCAGAGGTGGATGAACGCAGTGCCCTTGTTTGGGTGTAGGGCCTGATCAGAGCCTGGAGGTACTGAGGTGCCGTTCCCCTCACAGCTCCGTAGGCAAGCACCATGGTCTTGTAGCGGATGCGAGCTTCAACTGGAAGCCAGTGGAGAGAGCGGAGGAGCGGGGTGACGTGAGAGAACTTGGGAAGGTTGAACACCAGACGGGCTGCGGCGTTCTGGATGAGTTGTAGGGGTTTAATGGCACAGGCAGGGAGCCCAGCCAACAGCGAGTTGCAGTAATCCAGACGGGAGATGACAAGTGCCTGGATTAGGACCTGCGCCGCTTCCTGTGTGAGGCAGGGTCGTACTCTGCGGATGTTGTAGAGCATGAACCTACAGGAACGGGCCACCGCCTTGATGTTAGTTGAGAACGACAGGGTGTTGTCCAGGATCACGCCAAGGTTCTTAGCGCTCTGGGAGGAGGACACAATGGAGTTGTCAACCGTGATGGCAAGATCATGGAACGGGCAGTCCTTCCCGGGAGGAAGAGCAGCTCCGTCTTGCCGAGGTTCAGCTTGAGGTGGTGATCCGTCATCCATAGCTTTAGCAGTGCGGAGCGCCTCCGTGATACAGAGAAGAGCAGTCTCAGTTGAATGACTAGTCTTGAAACCTGACTGATTTGGATCAAGAAGGTCATTCTGAGAGAGATAGCGGGAGAGCTGGCCAAGGACATTATAGATGACGTCCCACACCGTAGCAGCACAGGCTTTATATCATTATTATAGATGATATCTCACACCGTAGCACGTAGCAGCATATCTTTTATGTCATTATTATAGATGACGTCCTACACCGTAGCACGTAGCAGCATAGCTTTTATGTCATTATTATAGATGACGTCCTACACCGTAGCACGTAGCAGCATAGCTTTTATGTCATTATTATTATAGATGACATCCCACACCGTAGCAGCATAACTTTTATATTATTATTATAGATGACATCCTACAGCGTAGCACGTAACAGCATAGCCTTTAAGTCATTATTATAGATGACATCCTACACCGTTGCACGTAGCAGCATAGCTTTTATGTCATTAAAATAGATGACATCCTACACCGTAGCACGTAACAGCATAGCTTTTATGTCATTATTATAGATGACATCCCATACACCGTAGCAGCTTAGCCGTTATGTCATTATTATAGATGACATTCTACACCTTAGCACGTAGCAGCATAGCCTTATGTCATTATTATAGATGGTATCCCACACACCATAGCAGCATAGCCTTTATGTCATTATTATAGATAGCGTCCCACACCTAAGCTACATAGCCTTTATGTAATTATTATAGATGACATCCCAAACTGTAGCAGCATAGCCTTTATGTCATTATTATAGATGCCATCCTACACCGTAGCAGCATAGCCTTTATGTCATTATTATAGATGCCATCCCACACCATAGCAGCACAGCCTTTATGTCATTAATATAGTGGACATCCCACACCGTAGCAGCATAGCCTTTATGTCATTATTGTAGATCACGTCCCACACCGTTTCAGCATAGCCTTTATGTCATTATTATAGATGACATCCCAAACCGTAGCAGCATTGACTTTATGTCATTATTATAGATAGCGTCCCACACCGTTTCAGCATAGCCTTTATGTCATTATTATAGATGACATCCCAAACCGTAGCAGCATAGACTTTATGTCATTATTATAGATGGCATCCCACACCGTAGCAGCATAGCCTTTATGTCAATATTATAGATGATATCCCACACCATAGCAGCATAGCCTTTGTCATTATTGTAGATCACGTCCCACACCGTAGCACGTAGCAGCATAGCCTTTGTGTCATTATTATAGATAGCGTCCCACATCGTAGCAGCATAGCCTGTATATCATTATTGTAGATCACGTCCCACACCGTAGCACGTAACAGCATATCCTTTATGTCATTAAAATAGATGACATCGTACACCGTAGATGACATGCTATATTATAGATGACATGCCACACCGTAGCACGGATCAGCATAGCCTTTATATCATTATTATAGATGACATTCCACACCGTAGCACATAGCAGCATAGCCTTCATGCCATTATTGTAGATGGCACCCCACACACCATAGCAGCATAGCCTTTGTCATTATTATAGATGACGTCCCACACCGTAGCAGCATAGCTTTTATTTATGTCATTATTATAGATGACGTCAATTACATTTCCTTAGCATGCTCATTAGTCTTTCAGTTGTTATTCTTCTGTTTTTTATCCTCTCATGTTTGTTGTTTAGTAGATATTTCGGTTTATTTTCATAGTTTTTTATAAAAATGTTCCTGTGAAGCCATTGTGTTGCATCCATGTCTGAAATGTGCTGTATAAATAAAGCTTGATTTGATTTGAACGTATTGCAAAAGAAATGAACCGATTCACTGACCAATCAACAGACTCTTGCTAAACCAATTAACAAATATGTGCAAAAGCAACACGTATCGTAGTCAATCTTAGTATGAAAAACAGTATAAAATCAGTATTTCTCCCACTATGTCAAAATAGTGTATGCTATGTAAGTTTAGTATCACTTTTCAACCAACCAATGCATTTGTTGAAAATGAAAAATGTTGAAATCAACAATATGTCAAACGATTCAACTACTGAAAACTGAAACAAAGAATTGGATCAAACAGATCAATTCCACTGGACATTGGATTTGATTCAGACCCTGCCAGCATGGCCAGAGATGTAACTTATAACCACAGAAAAAAAATCCCCACTCCTTTATCAACTAGTCTCTCACTGTTTAACCAGAATATCATGTTATGTTCTGTGTAATGAAACATCACCAAGTGAAATAAAGTTGATAGGATACTCTTAATAGACATTAAATAAAAAATAATTGTCCAGAGATCATTAATTATCATGTTGCTCTGATGAAATGAACTAAATATTTCACAATCATTACCACTGCAGATATTCACAGAGAATAAATACAAGGCTGTAGAGGGATAATTACAGTGCAGTACATGTGTAAACGGTGTCGAGGGGTAGAGGGATAATTTCACTACAGTACATGTGTAGAGGGATAATTCCAGTGCAGTACATGTGTAGAGGGATAATTCCAGTGCAGTACATGTGTAGAGGGATAATTCCAGTGCAGTACATGTGTAAAGTGGGTTGAGGGATAATTCCAGGACAGTACATGTGTAGAGGGATAATTCCAGTGCAGTACATGTGTAAAGGGGGTTGAGGGATAATTCCAGTACAGTACATGTGTAGAGGGATAATTCCAGTACAGTACATGTGTAAAGGGTGGTGAGGGAGAATTCCAGTGCAGTGGTTATTGACTGGAGACTTAAACTGCTGAAAACATGTCCCTAGTGGAATGGCAACAACATGGCTGCTTGTTAAAGAAGAGATGGAGGGAGAGAGAGAGGTAACCATATACATTGCACATGGACCGTAAGAAATCCTGAATGTATTGAATTGCCTGGGGGGGATGTATTAGTTCATAACCCATCATTTATACCTTTTGCTTGAATGGGACGTTTCAGGCAGGCTGGCACGCTTCCTGACCTTACTTCTTACTAGGCAGGAACTGATGGGGATCCATAATAAACCCCAGGAAGTATAGCTGCTGCCTTGGCAGCAACTAATGGGGATCCATAATAAATACAAATACTTGTATCAATATATTTGTGTCTCTTTACTCTCGGATTCGAAAACTCTACGGACAATTCCTTTGACTTGGTTTTTGCTCTGAAATGAGCTGTCAACTGTGGGACCTTTATATACACAGATGTGTACCTTCCAAATCATGTCCAATCAATTGAATTTACCACAAGTGGACTCCAATCAAGTTGTAGAAACATCTCAAGAACGATTAGTGGAATCAGGATGCATCTGAGCTCAATTTCGAGTCTCATTGCAAAAGGCCTGAATACCTAAGTAACTGCGTTTGCAAAAATCTCTAAAAAACTGTTTTCACTTTATCATTATTGGGTATTGTGTGGAGATTGATGAGGGGGTGGGGGGGATATTACATTTTAGAATAAGGCTGTAACGTAACAAAATGTGGAAAATGTGAAGGGGTCTGAATACTTTACTTTTCTACTGCAGTTTTGTACATGATCAAATCAAAGTTTATACACTGTCATGTGATACGTGATATAGAAAAGTCCAATCTTAGCAGGGTACATGGGAGGCACTATACTGTGTGTCTACAGGTGTCTATCTGGTCAAAACCACTGGTACAGGTGCCCTGCTACCCTCTGGTGAAATGGATCATGTCTACAGAGAAACCAAGATTCAAATACTTAGATTTGTGTGTATTGGGTATATGTTGTGAAATTGTTAGATATTACTTGTAAGATATTACTGCACTGTCGGAGCTAGAACCACAAGCATTTCGCTACACCCGCAATAATATCTGCTAAACACGTGTATGTGACCGAATAAAATGTGATTTCATTTTGATTTGAAATAAACATCCTTTTGGGTCAAAATGGTTCCATGGGATTTTAATTGGTTAAATGTCGATTTTGATATAGAAACACTAATCCATGTTTTAGATTTATTAAGAACAAGTTGATTGACAAAGTCATGAAAAATTGTAAGAAATTCATAATTAATTCAATTGAATTGAATAAACCACATTTTGGCTATGATAAAATATATGCCTCTGGGGTCAAAATGATCCATGTCAGAAGTATGGTTCAATGCAAATATGTTGTGGGTGTAAAGTTTGTTTTAAATCCTAACTCATTAAAAACGAATCAATCAACATGTGCTTCTATTTGAACGAGTTAATATAATAAACTTTTAAACTTTTTTGAAAAAAAAACCGTTTGGTTCCTCAACTTCGTTGCCCACTCCAGTCAGCAGATGGCTATGTGCTTCTTTTAGGTTCAGGCGACGCTGCCAGTGTGACGTATAATCTAGTGGACGGAACGCACCTTCAACAACAACAGCTAGTCAGACACCTCGGTAGCTTTTTAGCAAAAATAGTTACAACATTCACGCTCTTTACATTGTTTTTGGTGTATATTAGTCGAAGTGTATTAAACACACTTCTGTCGTATGTACTTTTTGGCCCATTTCATTTTATATTTACGTTGTTTGTCAGCTAGCTGGTTTACTAAATTAGCTTAGAACTAGGCTAGTCGGTAATGCTAGCAAGCTAACATCCCCGACCATGAGTTCACTAAGCGACTCTCCTCCTGATAAAGAAGAGCAGGTGTGCTGGACGGAGAAATAAGCTCTCGTCAAAGAGAAGGAGGAGGAGGATGTTACAATACAAAAACAATTAGAGGGTGAGGCTGTTACCGTGAAAGAAGAAGAGAAAGACGTTTCAGTGAAAGAAGAGGAAGATGCGTTCAGAGTGAAAGAGGAGGGGGATGTTACAGTAAAAGAAGAGGAAGATGCAGTTTTCGGAGTGGAGGATGAAGTGAAAGAAGATGAAGACGTTTTTGAAATGAAGGATGAAGAGGAGGAGATTACTGTCACATTAGAGGAGGACGAAGAAGAGAAGACTGGAGAACTGATTAACACCAGTAAATACAGTGAGTACGTCTTATAAAACAGGGACATTGATCTGAATAACACCAGTAAATGCAGTGAGTACTATCTTATAAAACAGTGACAAAAACTCTACAGTTGTTGAACTAATGTGTGAATTTAGTAATATGTGATTTTTAAAAGGGCGTTCTTCACTTGAATATGTTTTTGTACTGTGGGGAATTGTTCATGACGTCCTCCAGTGATGTTTAAACTTTTCCTGTTGAAAAGTGATATATAAATACAGTAAAATATAAACACACTAAAGGGAAACAAATAAATGTTTTGAGCAAATAGTGTTTTTTTTGTCAACTGCAAACTGGAAGGAGTGAGTGATGTAATAGTAAGGCCTTCAGGGAGTTGGCTTGATGGGAAGTCGTGATGTCATCCAATAGGTGACTGATCTTCATGTGAATATTCATTATTCTTTTTAAAATTCTTCCTGTTCTGTCAAGTTCGTTGTTGATCATTTATAGGAAGCCATTTTCAAGTCTTGCCATAGACTTTCAAGACAATTTAAGTCCAAACTGTAACTAGGCCACTCAGGAACATTCAATGTTGGTAAGCTCCTCCAGTGTAGATTTGGCCTTGTGGTTTAGGTTATTGTCCTGTTAGGACAGTTTTTTTGTATTCAGATCTCTGAAATGCATTCTACCTACTAAATCCTAAATCATTTCAGAGTTTGCAAAATCCAATGGTTCTAACCGAGAGTCACCTTAACTTTATTGACAACACCCAAATGGATACTGTCATTAATGCAGTTCTTCAATAATTACACATCATTTTTAATACTGTAGCTGTTTAGTTAGTCACATGTTCAACTATCATCAGCTGATCCAGGAAATCATTTTCTGAATGCCAGTCAAATGACAAACATCACAACATGCAACAACAACAACCAAAGTTATTCTGCATTCATTACTCTGGTAAAGACCGTTATGCTGTGCTCCACATTGGATCCAACATCCCTAACAAATTGATGTTGATAATGTGTTATTGTCTGCTTGATTTATAGTAGGGTCTCGTTAGTCTGTTTGGAGACAGAGATACTTTGCTCATAATGTGTGGAAAACTGTTCCTTGATGGATAGGTTATGGGTCCTATATTAGGTCTATGTTGTTAGGTGAAGTTATGGGTCCTACAGTAGGTCTATGTTATTGTTAGGTGAAGTTATGGGTCCTACAGTAGGTCTATGTTATTGTTAGGTAAAGTTATGGGCCAATTTGTTAAACATTTAATGTGCAAAGCCTCATTGTCAGGCTGATGGCAAAGCTAGCCAACGAGATTTTTAGTGGTTGAAGTTTTTAAAGTATAAAGCAGTTGATTTGCGACAATAACACAAACATATTAAGCAGGTGTTTCAAGCGAGCCTTACAATTATAATCCAAAAGTAGTGTGAAATGCACTCATAAGCAACTTGTAAATGGAGGCTATTTTTGCTGTCAGCCTATGAGAACTCCTGTGAGTTTCCCCTATGGTGGTGAATTAGTGAATAGACACAACTTTATGTGAGTGTCCTTGAGTAGCACTCTTAATATTCAGAATACATTGTGAAAATCTAAAATATTCGCTCAACATTTTTGCTCCAGGCAGATACTACATACAAAGCTAGCAGTTTCCTCATTAGCAGGGAGGAGTTTCTGCAACCAAATTGTGTGCCCATTGCCCTGGTGCCACAATTTTAGCAAACACAGAAAGGGGCCTATATTGGAGACCAAAAGTCGTCTGGCACACTGCTTAGGATTTCAACAACTTGAATAAATTATTTCTAGACGACAATCGTCGACGTTACTACTAATGTGAAAACAAGACTAAATCTGACTATTGTTGCTATCTTGACTGTCTTAATTTTCAAATTTAACAGAAGTCAATTGTTGTACAACTTCATGGGTACGCTCTGGGCAACACCTTTTACCTCAAATAAACAATTGATTTCTTTGTCGTTCACACAGGAGAGAGACGGGACAATCGTGGATCCTCTGGGGAGCCTCAACAACATCATGATGCTGACGAGGCAGAAAAGAGTCTCTCCAGATCAGAACTCCTGAAGAAACACCAGCATAAACCCACAGGGAAGAGAACTCACTGCTGTTCTGACTGTGGGAAAAGATTCAACTCTTCATCAAACCTTAAAATACATCAAAGAATTCACACAGAAGAGAAATCTTATGGCTGTGATCAATGTGGGAAGAGTTTTACTCTGCTTCACACCCTGAAATCACACCAGAGATCACACACAGGAGAGAAATCTTATAGCTGTGATCAATGTGGGAAGAGTTTTACTACATCTATCAATCTAACTATACACCAGAGAACACACACAGGGGAGAAACCATATAGCTGTGATCAATGTGGGAAGAGTTTTACTACATCTAGCTATCTAACTATACACCAGAGAACACACACAGGAGAGAAACTTTACATCTGTGATCAATGTGGGAAGAGATTTATTCTGCTACAAACCCTGAAATCACACCAGAGAATACATTCTGGAGAGAAACCTTTTGGCTGTGATCAATGTGGGAAGGGTTTTACTACATCTAGCTGTCTAACTATACACCAGCGAACACACACTGGAGAGAAACCTTATATCTGTGATAAATGTGGGAAGAGTTTTACTACATCTAGCAATTTAACTATACACCAGAGAACACACACAGGGGAGAAACCGTATAGCTGTGATCAATGTGGGAAGAGTTTTACGACTTCTAGCTATCTAACTATACACCAGAGAACACACACAGGAGAGAAACCTTACGCCTGTGATCAATGTGGGAAGAGATTTATTCTGCTACAAACTCTGAAATCACACCAGAGAATACATTCTGGAGAGAAACCTTTTGGCTGTAATCAATGTGGGAAGAGTTTTTCTCACCCAAGTAGCCTGATAGTACACCAGCGGGGACACACAGGAGAGAAATCTTTTAGCTGTGATCAATGTGGGAAGAGTTTTTCTACATCTTGCAATCTAACTATTCACCAGAGAACACACACAGGAGATAAATCTTATAGCTGTGATCAATGTGGGAAGAGATACTCTGATAAAAGATCTCTGATTAAACATCGGAAAATACATACATGAAGGAGTTGTTTCGTGATATCAATGAAATAATGTCACAATGCAGAATGTTTTAACATTGTAGTAGCAGTATTTGAATGAATGTAGAATGAACCCTAAACGTTTGCCCCCTGTTCAGTTGATATTAGCCTCAGCGGAAAAAATCAAGGCTCTGAATTGAAAGAGTACTATTTATGTGATTTAACATAAAGGGACAAAATAAATTGTGTTACACTTACCACGTTGGTGACCCACTTGAATCAAAACGCAACACTTCAACATGTTTAGGTTTTCAATATATCCCAAACTGTTTCTGCATATTGGTTATTGATTTGGACATGTTACAACTATTTTTTGACATTGTGCTGTTCCAATTTAGCAAAATGTAATTAAAAAGACGTTGAAAATAAGACTATGCCCGACGTCCAATATATGTTCGGTTGTTGTTGAAAAGATGTCTTTTTGGGTTGTTTTTTCAATGACTTGAAAACAACAATTTCAACATACTTGCAGCATAAACAAATGGATGCAGTATAATACATTGGTCTATAATCAATTTTATTAACAATCCTACATCACTCCAGTATTTCTTTACAACATTCAAATGCTACTTGTCTTTATTCCACTACTGAAGAAGCATGTCTCAAATCACCTCATATTTCAAACATTCAGCCTGACAAAAGATACATGTTTTATTATTCCATGCTTCACCATTAAAACCTGTTGGGGATAGGGCTGTTTACTGCCCCCTCTAGAGTAATTGCGTGCCCATAGTAAACAGAATTTTTTTGTTGTCAAAAGTTGCTATTATTGAATAGAAAACACTCTAAAGCTTCTAAAACCGTTTAAATTATGTCTGTATGTAAAGCAGAACTCTCAGGGCAGTCATTCTCCCAAACTCTCTCTTGTCATCAGAAAAGTTGGCCCAACTTTGACATCATCGCTCCCACCCTTCCCAAGCACTTACAGGTCTGGGAACAGTCTCTTTGTCTTCAGCGTGATGTCTGCTTCCAATGGGGCTTCTCATTGTGAGAATCGCGTGCTCACGAGAGTTTTGGCGGGCCGAAACCTTTCGGTCACGCGAAAAAACAGGTTACTCTCATGCGCGCTCTGCTCCGGTCCTGACTTTTTTCCAAGATCGATTAAACAATGCGTGTGTTTCTGTTCGTCCTCACGATTGCTGTACACCTTTATAATATGTTAAAGCTTGATTATGAACATAGTTTGACAAGTTTAGTCGACATATAATATGTAATTTCGACGTTTTGGTGCGCATCCACTTGACTTTTGGCTGCATTTCAACCGAAATGTGTCGTGTTTGAGAACCGAAAGACAGACTGCAAAACTAAACGCTATTTTTGGTAAGTATAATTCCTTCCAGGTCTTCTGATGGAAGAACAGCAAAGGTAAGGGAATATTTATGTGGTAAATTTGGGTTTCTATGGACTCCAAGATAGAGGAGCCATAATGCTACTTTTTGAGCGCCGACTCATAGTATAGCCTAGTGAACAAAACCTGTAACGTTAAAAATAAATGAAACACAGCGATTGCATTCAGAAGAAGTGTATCTTCCTATATATATGTAGAACATGCATATTTAGTCAAAGTTTATGATGTGTATTCCTTGTTAGCTGACGTTATCTGCCGGAGCTATCGTCATTTCTCAGGACATTTGAGTAGCATTTTTTGAATGATGCATCATTGTAAACAGAGATTTATGGATATATATAGCATATTATTGAAAGAAACAAATGTACTGTGTAACATGTTATATTACTGTCATCTGATGAAGATTTCAAAAGGTTAGTGAAATTATTTTCCTTTTAATCCTGCGTTTGTTGATTGCATATTTTTTTCAACTTGGCTATGCAAATTAGCTGTGTCTTCGGTGGTGGTTTGACATAAATATGTGCTATGTTTTCGCCGTAAAACATTTTAGAAATCTGACTTGCTGGGTAGATAAACAAGGTGTTTATCTTTCATTTGAGCCATTGGACTTGTTAATGTGTGGAGGTTAAATATTTGTAGGAATATTTTTGCGTTCCATGCGCCATCTTCCAGCTGAACGTGGGGGGAGTTCCCAAATGGGAACCATAACCCCCTTCTGGTTAAGTTAATTATTGCCAATGCACATTAACAAAGGGGGGGTACTTTTGGTTTTGATATTTCATATTTACAATTCATGTAACATTTAGTAATAATTATTTTATGCAAACAACTGACAATTTTTGGGAACAATTATATTGACATTGTTATCCTGCTTTTAGACTATCAGGGTTCATTCTCAGATTCTCAGTGCCAAACCAAATGTACTAGAGCATGACATTGGGGACTGGGCCCTGATCCAACAACATGCCTATCGAGTGAACCCTGAAAAGAGAGAGAAGCTCCGCAGTGAGGTTGAAAGTTACTACGAATATTGCAGGAGTTTCCTCTTGAAATCAGACATGTCTTTGGTAAGGACAACTTGGTTGCTGATTGTCTCAAGGGTGGGCAGTCAAAAATATTTGTGTTTTGCATTTATCCAGTGTGTTACCATGGATACCAATTTATTTTGACATGTTTTTTCCGTGTTGGAGATTAGTTTTATCTCTTATTCTTTTCTGCACTGTTGGTTAGGGGGCTCGTAAGTAAGCATTTCACATGTTGTATTCCAGCATTTCACTGTTAGGTTTACACCTGTTGTATTCGGCGCATGTGATTACAATTTGATTTGAGTTTTGTTTGGGCTCTTCCAAGGGGACGAGAGCTTCTAAAAACTAGTGAGTTTTAGGAAGAAAAGTGTTCTAGAAGCTTGTGGGTTCTAGAAGCTCGTGAATTTTAGGACTTGATAGAAAGAAAATGGGGGAAAAATGATATGATTGTATGTTATTATTTAGAAATACTGTTTTTTTTCTTGTTTTTAATTGTTGACAGCAAGTTGTGTTTTGTTGGTGGTGAGCAAACATGTCCAACAAAAATATAGGATATATTTGTTGTCTTAAAGGGGAAGGTGTTACAGGCTTTGGTTTTTCCATTTATATTTTCAGGTTGGACCTTAGCGCGTTGGAAAGGGGGATACCTAGTCAGTTGTACAACTGAATGCATTCAACTGAAATGTGTCTACGGTGCACGTCTCGCTTGTTAGCACGTAGGACGCACTGATTGGTGTCACCTCGTTAGTCAGTATGTGTTACACCTGTGCTGGCTTGTCCATCTTGTTATTGGGAAGGTGTTTCACCTGTGCTGATCCAGGTTATGTTTAAGAGTGTCTGGCCCAGTGCTTCAGTTGTCTTGAAAGATGTGAGAGTCAACACATTTTGTTGCTCCACTTCCTATCTTTAAGTTTTGTGTGGGTTTTTCTTTTGTTTGCCTCTTCTTGGGCAGATTTAGTGGGTCTCATGGTGGTGGGTGTATTTTAGGTCCCAGTTGTTACTAGTCAACATTCAGTGGACACCCCCATAGTGTCTTTCAGAACCCCTCTAAAAAAACAAGCTTGTTTTTTGGGTTGGATATTGCATCCTATTAATATTTTAATCAATGGAATTTCGTTAGGGTGCCCATTAGTCTTTCAGTTATTAGTCTTCTGTTTGTTGTGTACTAAATATTTATTTATTTTATTTATTTTATTTGTTTTTTTTCCTGTGAAGCCATTGTGTTGCATCCATGTCTGAAATGTGCTGTATAAATAAAGCTTGATATGATGTCAACAACAAAATGTTATTTTTTATTTCACCTTTATTTAACCAGTTAGGCCAGTTGATAAAGCAATTTACAACTGCGACCTGGCCAAGAAAAAGCAAAGCAGTGCGACAAAATCAACACTGAGTTACACGTGGGATAAACAAAAGTACAGTCAATAACACAACCGAAAATCTATATACAGTGTGTGCAAATGGAGTAAGGAGGTAAGGCAATAAATAGGCCATAGTGGCAAAATAATTACAATTTAGCAATCACTGGAGTGAAAGATGTGCAGAAGATGAATGTGCAAGTAGAGATACTGGGATGCAAAGGAGCAAAAGTAAATAACAATCCAGGGATGAGGTAGTTGGGTGTGGCTATTTACAGATGGGCTGTGTACAGGTGCAATGATCGGTAAGCTGCTCTGACAGCTGATGCTTGAGGTAGATATTTATATATGAACCCAATGACCGAACAATCGAAAGACTCTTGGTCCCTCTTTAGTATGAAAATCAGTAGCAATCCCATGTCAAAGGATTCAAATACTGAAAACAGAAACAAACGAATGGATCAAACAGATCAATCCCACATTTCAAGCCTGTTGAAGGAGTGGTGGAGTGGTAAACACCACCCCCGGCTCTATCAGGGGCCTGAGGTGATCTCCCACAGCTCTGCTTATGTCATGTTCTGTGGCCTTGCCGTTCCATTTCTTGACTGCCTCTGCAACACATTTAGTCATATTATATAAAACACTCAAAGTGATGGATATGGCGCATGTATGGACTCCAATCAAGTTGTAGAAACATCTCAAGGATGATCAATGGAATCTGGGTGCATCTGAGCTCAATTTCGAGTCTCATAGCAAAGGGTCTGAATACATGCATAAATGTAAAAAAAACAGTTTTTGGTTTTTCATGATGTGGTATTGTGATGTCATTATGAGGTATTGTGATGTCATTATGGGGTATTGTGTGTAGATTGATGAGGGAAAAAAATCTTCCATTTTAGAATAAGGCTGTAACATAACAAAATGTGGAAAAAGTGAAGGGGTCTGAATACATTACGAATGCACTGTATACTCCTGATAGACTTTTCTACCACTGGCAGAGGTTTCTACCATTGGCAGATTTGTACACAGTCATGTGACACGTGGTATAGAAAATCCAATCTTAGGAGAGTACATGGGAGGCACTATACTGTGTGTCTGTAGGTGTCTATCTGGTCAAAACCACTGATACAGGTGCCCCGCCACCCTCTGGGTGTGTATTGGGTATATGTTGTTAAATTGTTAGATATTACTGCACTGTCGGAGCTAGAAACACAAGTATTTCACAACACCCGCAATAATATCTGCAAAATATGTGTATGTGACCAATATAATGTGATTTTGATTTGAATTAAACATCCTATTTATCAAAGGTGCTTTTGCCTGGGGTGAAAATGACTCCAAAGGATTTGAATTTGTTAAAAGTCCATATTGATACAGAAACACTAAACCATATTTAGATTTATTAAGAACAAGTTGATTGACAAAGTCATGAAAAATTGGAAGATATGAATAAACCACATTTTGGCTATGATAAAAGATATGCCTCTGGGGTCAAAATGATCCATGTCAGAATTATGGTTCAATGCAAATGTGTAGTGGGTGTAAAGTTTGTTTTAAATTCTCACTCATTAAACACGAATAAATCAGCACATGTTTCTCTTTGAACGACGTAATATAATATTAAACTTTTATGAAATAAATGAAAAATTAAAGTTTGGTTCCTCAACTGCGTTGCCCACTCCAGTCAGCAGATGGCGATGTGCGTCTTTTTGGTTCAGGCGACGCTGCCAGTGTGACGAATAATCTAGTGGACGGTACGCTCCTTCAACAACAACAGCTAGTCAGACACCGGTGGTAGCTTTCTAGCAAACATAGATACAACATTCAAACTCTTTACACTGTTTTTGGTGTATATTAGTCGCTGTGTATTAAACACACTTCTGTCGTATGTACTTGTTGGCCCATTTCATTATATATTTACGTTGTTTGTCAGCTAGCTGGTTTGCTAAGTTAGTTTAGAACTAGGATAGTCGCTAATGATAGCTAGCTAACATCCCCGACCATGAGTTCACTAAGCTTCTCTCCTGATAAAGAAGAGGAGGTCTGCTGGACGGAGGAAGAAGCTCTCGTCAAAGAGGAGGAGGAAGAGGAGGATGTTACAATACAAAAACAAGTAGAAGGTGAGGCTGTTACAGTGAAAGAAGAAGAGAAAGACGTTTCAGTGAAAGAAGAAGACTCGTTCAGAGTGAAAGAGGAGGTGGATGTTACAGTAAAAGAAGAGGGTGCAGTTTTTGTAGTGAAAGAGGAGGGGAAGATGACTGTCACATTGAAGGAAGAAGAGGAAGTTGAAGATAAGTTTAACACCAGTAAGTACCGTCTCTGCAGTCGTTGAACCAATATGCAGTAAAGGGGTTCTACACTTTAATGTTGTTCTGTAGGAATGGCTGAAGCTACACTGTAACGTGTAGAACATCAAGAGTGGACCATCAACAAAACGTTAACAATTGATGAAATGCATTCAATGACAATGCCTGACATACAGTAGTCCTCAATATCTCCTATTAGATTAGCCCAATATGTGGTCTTAAAGGGGCAATCAGCAGTTATTACATCCATTTTGGGACATATACATTAATGTGTGGCGTGCAGTAGCAGAGAAAACAGAAAACAGTCTATAACTTGGGTGACAGGAGTCTCTGACAATTTTGTCAAGGTGGGTTGATAGTGGAACGCCTGCGCCAGAAAGGTTAAACCTGGAGGTTCAGATTAAAAATCCTAAAGTCTTCAGACTAAACTGTTTTGGCTCTGGGAGTGTGTAGTCTACAGGTGAACATGTCATTTAAAGTTAAAGTATAGAAAGACTGCCTAAAGAAGGAAGGTGAACAGAAAAGCAACACCCGAACAGGGACTTGGACCCTCAGATTAAAAGTCTGATGCTCTTCCAACTGAGCTATCCGGGCTCTATATTTACTAATTTTCATACATCTAACCTGCCGGGCAGAGGCACGGACTGACGAGGGGTCATTGTCAGATGGTACATTTCCCCAGAGAACCAGGCCTCCGTTTCAAATGATACAGTCAACGAAATCTGAACTAGACATCCCCCTCCAAAGATGCAATTTGTCCAAGACCTCGTGGCGCCTTGGTTGCACGGCTGACTCCACATCAGAAGGTTGCGTGTTCAAATCACGTTGTGGTCAGGGTTTTTATGTGTTTAATCTCTGCCTTCTTTACACAGTGAAGTCAATTAATCAGCACAAGTACAAATCTCGCACTCAAACAACCAAACCAATGCTGCTTTAGATGACAATTGTCTCTCAAAAAAGCCTGGCTCACTGCGGAGTGGTTTCCATCTGGCCACTCTATCATCAAGGTCTGATTGGTGGAGTGCTGCAGAGATGGTTGTCCTTCTGGAAGGTTCTCCCATCTCCATAGAGGAACTTTGGAGCTCTTAGTTGCTCTAAACTTCTCCCATTTAAGAATGATGGAGGCCATTGTGTTCCTGGGGACCTTCAATGCTGCAGACATTTTTTGGTACCCTTCCCCATATTTGTGCCTCGACACAATCCTGTCTTGGAGCTCTACGGACAATTAGTTTGACCCCAGCTTGGTTTTTGCTCCAACATGCACTGTCAACTGTGGGACCTTATATCGATAGGTGTGTGCCTTCCAAATCATGTCCAATCAATTGAATTTACCACCGGTGGACTCCACTCAAGTTGTAGATACATCTCAAGGATGATTAATGGAAACAGGATTCACCTGAAGTCTCATAGGGTCTGAATACTTACGTAAACAAGGTATTTGTTTTTAATTTTTAATAAATAAGCAAACATTTCTAAAAACCTGTTTTTAATTTTTGGCTATTTTGTGTAGATTAATGAGGATTTATTTTAATTGTAATAATTATTAGAATACGACTACCAAAACAAATGTGGAAAAGGGGAAGGGGTCTGAACTGGTTGATTCGAACCAGGGTGTCTGTAGTGATGCCACAAGCTCTGAGCTGCAGTGCCTTAAACTGCACCTAAAATATATCTTGGTCAACCAAGAGTCGTCTGTTCATTCTTCCAAACGATTGGTTGAAATGTTATAACGTGTATTTTTCCGTATGTAGACACACCCCATGTGTTTAATAAAATCAACTATCTAAATGGAAATTATACAAATCTAAAGGTCATTTTGTATTGTAAACATAAATAAAGCAAATAAAAACATTGCAGCCTGCAGTTAAATATCCTGTTAAAAATAAATGTCCTTTATAAATCACATTATTGGATGCACATGGCCTGTCTACAACCAACTTGAAACATTGTATCAACTGGGTCTCCAAAACTAGCAATAGTAAGCTTGCAACATTGTATAAAATATTCTGGGCCCTCAAGTTTCCTGCACCAGTGAGTTTTGTACAGACACAGCTGTCGGCTATTTGTGCAAAGAATAAAAAGTAATCAGGGATTTTATGACATTTCCACTGGATCAGAGCATTTCCTTTTCAATGCCGAGTGGTTATCGAGAGTTGGAAATATTTTTCAAATACTTTGAGCAACTATTGTCATTCGTAATTGATTCTAATAGGACTTTGTTTACTTGCTGTTTGAGGTGAAGAAAAAATTACTTTGAGAAATCCTAAATAATTTCAGTTTGCTAAATCCAATGGTTTTAACCGAGAGTCACCATAACTTTATAGACAACACCCAAATGGATACTGTCATTAACGCGGTTCTTCAATAATTACACATCATTCTTAATACTGTAGCAGTTCAGTTAGTCACATGTTCAACTATCCTCAGCTGATCCAGGAAATAATTTTCTGAATGACAAACATCACGACATGCAACAACAACCGAAGTGTTTCTTCATTCATTACTCTGGTAAAGACAGTTATGCTGTGCTCCACGTTGGATCCAACATCCCTAACAAATTGATGTTTATAATGTGTTATTGTCTGCTTGATTTACAGTAGGGTCTCGTTAGTCTGTTTGGACACATAAGATACTTATCTCATAATGTGTAGAGAACTGTTCCTTGATGGACAGGCTATTAGACAACACACAGCTATTTTCCTTAATTCATGATATTTAGAATGACAACACATTACAGAGTAGCTGTTCCTTGATGGACAGGCTATTAGACAACACACAGCTATTTTCCTTAATTCATGATATTTAGAATGACAACACATTACAGAGTAGCCTAGTGGGATTATTCACAAAATTATCTGGTGATCAAGTATTGAAATGTCATGACAAAAACATTTTAGTTTCCATATTTCACCAGAAATATTAACTGATTTATAGTCTGAGGTCTATGTTGTTGTTAGGTGAGGTTATGGGTCCATGTTGTTAGGTGAAGTTATGGGTCCTACAGTAGGTTTATGTTGTTCAGTGATGTTATGGGTCCGACAGTAGGTCTATGTTATTGTTAGGTGAAGTTATGGGTCCTACAGTAGGTCTATGTTGTTGTTTGGTGAAGTTATGGGTCCTACAGTAAGTATATGTTGTTGTTGGGTGAAGTTATGGGCCAATTTGCGTACACTTAGTTTACAAACGCTCATTGACAGACTTGTAGCAAAGCTTGCCAAAGAGCATTTTACTGGTGGAAGTATTTTTTTAAGTATAAAGCAGTTTATTTGCGACAACATATTATATATAGCAGGACATTCAAAGGAGCCTAACAATTATAATCCAAAGTAGTGTGAAATATACTCATAAGCAACCTGGAAATGAAGACTATTTTTGCTGTCAGCCTATGAGAAATCCCCTGAGTTTTCCCCCACGGTGGTGAATTAGTGAATAGACACAGAGCTTAATGTGAGTTTCCTTGAGTCGCACTCCTGATCTTGCACTGTAATATTCAGAATACCTTGTGAAAAACCAAAATCTTTCTTCTCCATTTTTGCTCCATGCAGATATACTACATTCATAACTAGTGGTTTCCTCATTACCAGATATACTACATCCATAACTAGTGGTTTCCTCATTACCAGATATACTACATCCATAACTAGTGGTTTCCTCACTAGCAGATATACTACATCCATAACTAGTGGTTTCCTCATTACCAGATATACTACATCCATAACTAGTGGTTTCCTCATTACCAGATATACTACATCCATAACTAGTGGTTTCCTCATTACCAGATATACTACATCCATAACTAGTGGTTTCCTCATTAGCAGATATACTACATTTATAACTAGTGGTTTCCTCATTACCAAATATACTACATCCATAACTAGTGGTTTCCTCATTTGCAGATATAATACATCCATAACTAGTGGTTTCCTCATTACCAGATATACTACATCCATAACTAGTGGTTTCCTCATTAGCATGGAGGAGTTTATACAACCAGATACAATGCTTTGCGGAAGTATTCACTCCCTTGGCATTTTTCCTATTTTGTTGCATTATAAACTGTAATTTAAATAGATTTTTAGTTGGATTTCATTTAAAAAATGAAAAAGTGGTGCGTGCGTATGTATTCACCCCCTTTGCTATGAAGCCCCTAAATAATATCTGGCGCAACCAATTATTTTCAGAAGTCACATAATTAGTTAAATAAAGTTCACCTGTGTGCAATCTAAGTGTCACATAATCTCAGTATATATACACCTGTTCTGAAAGGGCCCAGAGTCTGCAACACCACTTAGCAAGGGGCACTACCAAACAAGTATCACCATGAAGACCAAGGATCTCTCCAAACTGGTCAGGGACAAAGTTGTGGAGAAGTACAGATCAGGGTTGGGTAATAAAAAAATGTCAGAAACTTCCCACGGAGCACCATTCAATTCATTATTAAAAAATGGAAAGAATATGGCACCAAAACAAACTTGCCAAGAGAGGGCCGCCCACCAAAACCCACGGACCAGGCAAGGAGGGCATTGATCAGAAAGGCAACAAAGAGACCAGAGATAACCCTGAAGGAGCTGCAAAGCTCCATAGCGGAGATTGGAGTATCTGTCCATAGGACCACTTTAAGCCGTACACTCCACAGAGCTGGTCTTTACGGAAGAGTTGCCAAAAAAAGCCCCTGCTCAAAGAAAAAAAATAAGCAAACACGTTTGTTGTTCACCAAAAGGCACGTGGGAGACTACCCAAACATATGGAAGAAGCTACTCTGGTCAGACTAAAATTGAGCTTTTTGGCCATAAAGGAAAACGCTATGTCTGGCGCAAACCCAACACCTCTCCTCACCCCCAGAACACCATCCCCACAGTGAAGCATGGTGGTAGAAGCATCATGCTGTGGGGATGTTTTTCATCTGCAGGTACTGGGAAACTGGTCAGAATTGAATGAATGATGGGTGGCGCTAAATACAGGGAAATTCTTGAGGGAAACCCGTTTCAGTCTTCCAGAGATTTGAGACTGGGATGAAGGTTCACCTTCCAGCAGGACAATGACCCTAAGCATACTGCTAAAGCAACACTCGTGTGGTTTAACTTCATTGGGATAGGGGGCAGTATTTTCACCTCCGGATGGAAAGCGTGTCCAAAGTAAACTGCCTGCAACTCAGGCCCAGAACCTACGATATGCATAATATTAGTAGATTTGGATAGAAAACACTCTGGAGTTTCTACAACTGTTTGAATGATGTCTGGGAGTATAACAGAACTTATTTGGCAGGCGAAACTCAGAGGACAAACGATTCAGATTAATTTTTTTAGTTCACACTTTTCAATGAGTTTTCATTGGGAATCCAGATTTCTAAGGGGCAGGCTTGCAGTTCCTATCGCTTCCACTGGATGTCAACAGTCTTTAGAAATTGGTTGGTTTTTCCTTTGAGAAATGAAGAAGTACCACTGTTCAGAATGAGGCTTGAGGGAAGTGTATTCTTTGTTATTCTTTGTTTGTCTTTGCTTTCTTTTCCTCCGGTATGGAACACAGTTTATCACGTCATTAAATTTTATCAATTATTTAGTTAAAAAATACCTAAAGTTGTATCAGGAAAGTTGTTTGAAATGTTTGGACAAAGATTACAGGTAACTTTTGAGATTTTTTAAGGTCATGTCGCGCGTTTTGGAACCGGTGTTTTTCAGAATCAAGCGCGCCAAATAAATTGACATTTTGGATATATATATCAACAAAATGAATCGAACAAAAGGACCATTTGTGATGTTTATCGGACATATTGGAGTACCAAGCGAGGATGATCTTCAAAGGTAAGGCACAAATTATATCATTATTTCTGTGTTTTGTGTCACGCCTGGCGGGTTGAAATATGATTGTCTGTGTTTGTTTGCGGAGGTGCTACACTCAGATAATAGCATATTATATTATATTTATATTATATTATATTTATATTATTTATTAATTATTATTATTATTTATTATTATTTATTAATTATTATTTATTATTTATATTTATATTTATATATATATATTATGCTTTCACCGTAAAGCCTTTTTGAAATCTGACATGCTGACTGGATTCACAACAAGTGTAGCTTTAATTTGATGTATTTTATGTGTGATTTCAATGAAAGTTTAATTTTTGTAGTAATTTATTTGAATTTGGCGCTCTGCATTTTCAATGGATGTTTGTCATTTCCGTCCCACCTATCCCAGAGAGATTAAGGGGAAACGTTTAAATGTCTTGGAATGGCCTAGTCAAAGCCCAGACCTCAATATAAATGAGAATCTGTGGTATGACTTAAAGATTGCTGTACACCAGCTGATCCCATCTAACTTGAAGGAGCTGGAGCAGTTTTCCCTTGAGGAATGGGCAAAAATCCCAGTGGTTAGATGTGCCAAGCTTATAGAGACACACCCCAAGATACTTGCAGATGTAATTGCTGCAAAAGGTGGCTTTACAAAGTATTGACTTTGGGGGGGGTGAATAGTTATGTTTTTTTTTCTTATTGTTTTTCAGAATAAAAATATTTTGCATCTTCAAAGTGGTAGGCATGTTGTGTAAATCAAATGATACAAATCCCCCCCAAAATGTCATTTTAATTCCAGGGTGTAAGGCAACACAATTGGAATAATGCCACGGGGGGTGAATACTTTTGCAAGCCACTGTATACTACATCCATAACTAGTGGTTTCCTCATTCTCATTTCCTCATTCTGCATCTAAATTGTGTGTGTATCACCCTCGTGTGGCAATTTTAGCAAACACAGAAAGGGTCCTATATTGGTGACCAAAAGTTGCCTGGCACACTGCTTAGGGGTTCAGCAACTGTAATAACCTTTTTCTAGTCTAAAATCATCGATGTAACTACTAATGTGAAAAAAATACAAAATATTGTTGCTCACTTGACTGCCGTAAGACAAATGTAACATTCATTACAGACGTCAATTGTTTACAACATCATGGCTACGCTGTTGGCATCACCTTTTATAGTGGATTTCTGCTGTTGTAGGCCTTTAACCTTCTGTCGGACTTTGTTCACACAGGAGAGAGAAGTGACTATCGAGGATCCTCTGGGGAGCCTCAAAAACCTCATGATGCTGACGAGGCAAAGAAAAGTCTCTCCAGATCAAAACACCTCAAGAAACACCAGCAGAGACCCACAAGGAAGAAAACTCATCGCTGCTCTGACTGTGGGAAGAGTTTTGTTTCTTCAGGACATTTAAAATCACACCAGAGAACACACATGGGAGTAAAACCTTATAGCTGTGCTCAATGTGGGAAGAGATGCACTCAGTCAACAGACCTTAAAAAACATGAGAGAATACATACAGGAGAGAAACCTTATAGCTGCTCTGACTGTGGAAAGAGTTTTGTTTTTTCAGGGCAGTTAAAATCGCACCAGAGAACACACACCGGAGAGAAACCTTATAGCTGTGCTCAATGTGGGAAAAGATTCACTCAGTCAACAGACCTTAAAAAACATGAGAGAATACATACAGGAGAGAAATCTTATAGCTGCTCTGACTGTGGACAGAGTTTTGCTTATTCAGGACAGTTAAGATTACACCAGAGAGCACACACGGGAGAGAATCCTTATAGGTGCGCTCAATGTGGGAGGAGTTTTACTCAGTCAAGCAGCTTGATAGTACACCAGAGAACACACACCGGAGAGAAACCTCATAGCTGTGATCAATGTGGGAAGCGTTTTGTTACATCTAGCACTCTGACTACACACCAGAGAACACACACGGGAGAGAAACCTTATAGCTGTAATCAATGTGGGAAGAGTTTTTCTCAGCCAAACGGCCTGATAGTTCACCAACGAGTACACACAGGAGAGAAACCTCATAGCTGTGATCAATGTGACAAGAGATACTCTGATAAAAGATCTCTGATCAAACATGGGAAAATACATACATGAAGGAGTTGTTTCATGATATCAATGAATTAATGTCACAATGTAGAATGTAAATGTAAATTTAAATGCATCACTCCCAGATGTAGATGACTGTCTTCTGCAGGTTGTCCTCTAATCAGTGAGGTAGAATATATCTCCCATTTCCATATGTTTTTTTAAAGTTGTGTTAGTTTCAACAGCACATACAACCGGATTTCCCCCCTAATTGATATCAGTGATTTATTGTGACTTATGCAGCCAACTGACAATTTTTGGGTACAATTATATTAACATTTTTGCCCTGACTTTAGAATATCAGGTTCATGTATCAGGTTCATTCTTAGATGTGCCAACCCAAATGTACAAGAGCATGACATTGGGGACTGGGCCCCGATCCAACAACATGTCTATCGAGTGAACCCTGAAAAGAGAGAGAAGCTCTGCAGTTAGGTGGAAAGTTACTGCGGATATTGCAGGAGTTCCCTCTTGAAATCAGACATGTTCGTGGTAAGGCCAACTCGATTGCTGATCGTCTCAAGGGTGGGCAGTCAAAAAGATTTGTATTTTATGTTCCAAGGGGACAAGAGTTCTGGTGGTGAAAAAATTATAGTTTTTTCTTGTTTTTAATTGTTGCCAGCCAGTTGACACCATGTTTATATTGATGAAGCATTGTTGTTGATTTGTGAAATGGAAGTTGTTTTCTGTTGGTGGTAAGCAAACTTGTCCAACAGAAATATAGGATATATTTGTTCTCTTAAATTGTTCTCTTTTTCCATTTATGTTTTGAGGTTGGACGTCAGTACGTAGGAATGGGGGATACATAGTCTGTTGTACAACTGAAATGTGTCTTCGGTGCACTGATTGGTGTCACCTCGTTAGTCAGTATGTGTTACACCTGTCCACCTCGCTGGCTTGTCCACCTCGTTAGTGGAAGGTGTTTCACCTGAGCTGGTCCAGGTTCTATTTAAGAGTGTCTGGCCCAGTGCTCCAGTTGTCTTGATAGATGTGGAGAGTCAACACCTTTAGTTGCTCCACCGTTTCCTATTAAAGATGTTTTTCATTTCAGGTTGAAGCTTCTTTCTGAAGAGAGCTTATTTTTTTAAATGAATCAATACAAGCAAACAAGATCGTTTCCGGGGATTGGTATGGCAAATACCTTACGATTTGCCTGGACTGAAAAGGAGATGGAGCCGTGGAGTAGAGAGACATTTGGAAGGACCATTTTGATGGGATGCCTCAGGATAGAGGTGAAGGAAGTGCTCTGCCTTCAAGGGAACCCGAATGAGAAGGTTTTCGATGTGACGTTTCACAAAGAAGAAAAACATGACGAAGTAATGAAGATGGCAAAGGAAGCGGAGAAAACGGGACCCCTGTGCCATTATGCGGTGACCAGCCTGGCGAAGAACAACTTCAGGGTGGTCACCGTAACCATGTACAATCCGCATGTGAAAGATGAAGAGGTGAGGGCCTTTCTGGGGAGGTACATGGACAATGTCTCCTCAGCGAGGTACCTCAGGGACTCCCTGGGTTTCTGGAACGGAAAGAGAGGTTTCCAGGCGTTACTCAGGGAGTCCCCGAAGAGTGTGGATGGCTACCTCCATCCTCCGGCGATGTTCTCCCTGGGGGCTGACAGGGGAACACTATACTATGCACGTCAGCCCCCGTTCTGCAGGCGTTGTATGGCCTATGGCCATATCCTGGCCTCGTGCAGCGCCAAGAGGTGTCAATTTTGTGGGTCGGAAGAGCACGAGGCCAAGGAATGTGACGAGCCCAAGGCTTGCCACGGGTGTGGCTCCAGAGAACACCTGTGGCGTGATTTCCCCGGCTCGTCACAGGTCATACGCGTCTGCAGCTGGGGGGGAGCGGGGGATGGGGGGAGAAAAGAAAGGACGCGTGCGGATTGTACGGATGGCACAGGGGAAAGGACGGAGAAGGACGAAGAAGGGAAGAAGGAAGAGGCGAGAAGAAAGAGGAGTGAAGATGGAAAAAGAAGGAGAGAAGAAAAAGAAGGCGGAAGAACGGGAAGGAGCGGAGAAGAGGGAGAGTGGGACAGTGGTGCGAGAAGGAGTGGAAGAGGGAGCGGTGACAGTGACGGGGACGGAGGGAGGTGTGGAGATGGGAGGGGAGGGGGTGGGAGGGGGAGATGGGGGAAAGGAGTGGGGGGACAGCCTGCCAGGCTTCCTCGAGGTCGAAATGAGGGATTTGGTGGAGGATTTAGCGGGGATGGGACGTTGTGTCTCCCCGCTACCTCCTTCACCAAAGAAGAAAGGGATGAAGAGGGGGAGCTTGGCAGGAAGTGAGAGGGAGGGGGGTGTGGAGGGGGGGGTAATTTGTCCTCCCGGTTTGCCTCAGCCCCTTGCAATGTAGTGGATAACTCCAGTGAGGGGTCGGTGGGCTGTTTGCTAGAGGGATCCCAACTCCTGTTTGAGGAGATGGGGTCCCCTACATGCAGCCCCGAGGCAAACAGGGAGGGGGGGATGGTGGGTGGGGAGGGAGGACCCAACACACTGCCTGGGTCATGGGTTGGGATGGAGGACGGGGGGGCGTCAGGAGAGGAGAGGACGTCCCCGCCGGTGGAGATGGACCAGGGGAGCATCGGGTGAGTCTCCTGTTTTTTCTTTGGTTTTTGGGGTTTTTATTTGTTGTTAATAATTAAATGAATAGTTCTGTTTCTTTTTTTAGTCTAAATGTTAGGGGGTTAAGGAATAATGTTAAAAGGAGGGCGGTTTTTTGTTATTTAGAGGGTGTGGGGTTTGATTTCTGTTTTTACAGGAGGTTCACCTGAGGGATGGTGGGGATGTGTGTAGATTTAAGAGGGAGTGGGATAAGGGGGAATCTTTTTGGGGCATAGGAGGGGTGCACTCAACAGGAGTAGGGATTTTGTGTGGGCATAGAGAGGTTAAAATAGAGAACACTTTTGTAATAATGCAGGGTAGAGTTTTGGGGATAGATGTTAAGTTTAGAGAAGCTAGATATAGGTTAATTGGGGTGTATGGGCCACAGGTGGCGGCAGACAGGAGGGAGATGGTGGACTGTCTGGCGCCCCTGTGTTACAAACAGGCACTTGGTGATAGGAGGAGACTTTAATATAGATTTAGGGGTAGGCGGTGATAGCAGTGCAGGTGCCATCTCTGGGCTAATGGCTTGCCATGGTCTGGTTGATGGTGGCCTGCACACTACTCCGGCAATGGTCGGTCCTACATGGCGCAACTCCAGGGGGGTTGCGCGGAGGCTCGACTACATTTTTGTATCCAGGTCTTTGGGTCAGTTGTCTGGGCGGCTGTTGCCTGTTTTCTTCACGGATCACGACGGGGTGTTCCTGCAGGTGGGGTCGCCAGTCTGCCTCTTCGGTAGGGGGTACTGGAAGTTAGATCGGGATATACTGGAGGAGCAGGCTTTCGTTGACGCATTTTTTTGTTTCTTTCGGAGGCTTGACGGCCTCCGGTCCATGTGCGAGGGGGTGTTAGAGTGGTGGGATTTAGTTAAGGTGAGGATTAGGGCTTTTATAATAGGATATTGTATAAGGAAAAAAAGGGAGGAAAGGAGGGAGGTGGATCGTATCCAAAGGTTAATTGAACTCTAGTACGAGGCAGGCAACCTCGGCGGGTCGATTGACTGGGAGAGATCCGCAACCCTAAAGGCGCAGCTCAGGGAGCTGCAGGAGCAGAAGGCTCGAGCTTTCCTGGAGCGTGCGCATAGTGGCTTTCTAGAACATAATGAGACTTGTTCCGCTATGTTCTTTAAGTCGGTTAGGGCCAGGCAGAGTAGGAAGGTAATGCATGGAGTTAGGGAAGAAAATGGTAGTATAGTAAGTAAACCAGAGGAAATGGTCAGGGTGACAACTGATCATTTCCAAGGTTTATTTAAGGAAAGGGAAATAGATGTAGAGCAGGGAAACGTGTTTTTAGAACACTTGTCCCGGCGGCTGCCAGAGGACATTAGAGACGTGATGGAGGCCCAGATCTCACTAGAAGAGGTTGAGAGCGCTCTTAGGAGGATGGGAAAAGGGAAGGTGCCTGGGATGGATGGGCTGCCGTCTGAGTTTTACCTCAAGTTTTGGGGTATACTTGGACCAGTGGTTCTCAAAGTCTTGAAGACCATCCTTGAGACGGGGGTCCCGGGGGGATCAATGGCTGTTGGTGTGCTGTCACTTCTTTATAAGAAGGGGGAAGCAACTCACCTTGGCAACTGGCGGCCTTTGACCATGCTGTGCGTAGATTACAAGATTCTTGCAAAGGTTTTAGCAGACCGGTTGCGCACAGCCCTTCCCTACGTCATCCACGAGGATCAGACGTGCGGGGTAGAGGGCCGCTCTATAAGATGGAACCTACAGTTGATCAGGGATTCCATCGCTTGGGTTGAAGATAGAGGGCTGCCTTTAATGGTAGCAGCGCTAGATCAGGCGAAAGCTTTTGATCGCGTGAATATATCTTTTCTATTCAGGGTGTTAGGTAGATTAGGATTTGGGGAGAAGTTTATAGGATGGATTCGTACACTATATGTCGGAGCGGGGTGTCGAGTTAGTGTAAATAGTCATTTAGGTGACGTTTTTGACCTCTCGTCTGGGGTCAGGCAGGGATGACCACTCTCGGCTCTCCTCTTCGTTCTGTACATGGAGACTCTGGGGGCTGCCATTAGGGCAGACACAGGGGTGGAAGGCTTGTTGATCCCTGGAAGTGGTGGGCTGCGTGTTAAGATGACGCAGTACGCCGACGACACTTCCTTGCTGTTGTGCAAGGACTCGTGCCTGACAAGGTCCCTTGCCATCTTTGGGGATTTCACCCGAGCGTCGGGAGCAGTTCTGAACCATGCAAAGTCTTCCGTCAAGTTTTTCGGAAGATGGCGCGGTAGAAGGGATGTGCCTGGGGGTTTATCTCTCTGCGAAGGGGCCCTGAGGATTCTCGGGGTTCATTTTGAGACCTCCGGCTCAGCGACGCTAAACTGGAACATGCGTATCGCAGTGGTACAGAGGAAGCTAGCAATGTGGAAGGCTAGGTATTTGTCTTTGGCCATGCGGCAAAGTGGCTGCGTGCGCACCCTGAGGTTGAAGTTGCCTGAGTAGGTTTAGATCACAGGCACCTGTGCGAAGAGGTCAGGCAGGCAGGGAGTCCTGCGCCTGTAGCGGGCATCTCGTCAGTGGTCTGGGAGGGAGTGCAGGCGCGGGGCCTGGACAACAGGCTCAAGGACCTGAATTGGTTGGGCCTCCATAAGTGCTTGCCGGTACTTTCCATCTTCTACCGGTATAGTGTGGTGCGATCCCCCACCTGTCCAAGATCTGCTTGTGGCAGGGAGGAGACTGTGCGCCATGCCTTCTGGGACTGTGCCTGTGTCGGACTAGTATGGGCTAGGGCACGGGTGATGCTAGGTGTGGTTAGGAGGGATTTTGTTTTGACATGGGCTAGGCTAGAGAGAGGCGTAGGGAGAGCAAAGGGAACGGATAGGGACAGGTTTCTGCTCTGGCTTCTCATGAGTCTCTTTAAAAAGGGACTGTGGGAAGCCATGCAGAATTTAGTCAAGACAGTGAGAGATTGGGGGGTGGAAGGGATAGTGAGAGGGGTGGAAGGTGATTTGAGGGGGAGGATGAAGAGGGAGGAGAGGAAGTGGGGGAAGCATGCGGCACGGGAGAGGTGGAAAGGGGGTTTAGGGCTGGGAGTGTTAGAGTGAGTTTGGTAAGGGGATAGATTAGGGAAGGAGAGATAGGGAAAGGGTTAGGTATTGGTTAGGTATGACGGGGAGGGACGATGCTCCCCTGAGGTTTGTTTTTGTAAATAGAATTAATTAGGAATGAATGAGAATTATGATTTTGTAATAGTATGAATGGTATTGATTGTAATAAATTATTTTAACCACCTTTTTGGTTTGCTTCCTGTCTTTTCGTTTGTTGTGGGTTTTTCTTCTGTTCGCCTCTTCTTGGGCAGATTTAGTGGGTGTCATGGTTGCTGTCAGTGACTCTGTTAGTTCCCTCTTCTATTTAAGTGACATTTCTGGTTTTCCTGCTGGGGAACGTAATAACAAACAATGTAGTAAAACAAACGTATATTTTGGGTTGGATGTTGCAATTTTTTATATTTTAATCAATGGCATTTCCTTAGAATGCTCATTAGACTTCCAGTTGTGAGTCTTGTTTTATATCCTCATGTATGTTGTGTACTAAATATTGTTTATTTCCTGTGAAGCCATCACCTTCCATCCATGTCTGAAATGTGCTGTTTAAATAAAGCTTGATTTTATTTGAACAAACAAATGAACTCATTGACTGACCAAGACTCTTGCCAAACCAATGAACAAATATGTGTAAAAGCAACACATTTCTTGGTCCATCTTAATATGAAAAACAGTTTAAGCCTGCTGAAGATGTGGTGGAGTGGTAAACACCACCCCCGGCTCTACCAGGGTGTTGAGGTGGTCTCCCACAGCTCTGCTTATGTCATGTTCTGTGGCCTTGCTGTTCTATTTCTTGACTGCCCCTGCAACACAGAAACACATTTAGTCATATTATATACAACACTCAGGCCCGGTTTCACATAAAAGGCTTAAGTTTAGTCCCAGACCAAAATGCTTGTTTGAGCTGTCTTAACCCAAAGCGACTTGCACAGACTTATATTAAAATAGTCGTAGATTTAGCCTGTTCTGGACTAAACAAAGCCGATTGCAAGAGGGAGAATTAGAGCTACTCCAAGACTAAATGGAAGCTTAAATGAATATTTCAAAGAGGCAGGTTTAACTTCTGCTTCGTGCTGTTTGTGAGGGAGCCTGGACTATGTGGAATGTCTAAATGAAGACCAACATGCACTACAGAGGCCAGAACAGTACTGGTGGATATGAGTCATCCATTACATTACTTTGAGACCGCTTTCCTATGTACAAAGAAAATGCATTGGAGATAATATCTCTGCTTGAGCCTAGACTTTCCTCTCTGTCTCAGAGGAAGGCCTTCACCCAATTCTCTCCAAGTTCTGATCACTTTGAGGTTTTTGGCATCTGGAATCTTTCATTGTGAACTGGTGATTTGTGTGGTGCCAGTGAAGCAAATGTGTGTTTAATTGTGCACAAAGTCTGCAGGGCCATTTGTGAACTGAGGAGTCTTTACATCAAGATTCTGATGCAGCAGGTCAAGCCAACTATAAAGTTCAATTCTATGAATATGGGCACTTCCCAGGTTAGATGGATGTCATGTTCCCATCAAGTGTCCATCAACACCTGATGCTGAGGAGTACTGTAACCATAACAACTGGTTTACCATCAACTCCTGATGCTGATGAGTACCGTAACCATAACAACTGGTTTTCCATCAATGTTCAGGGTGGATGCACTCCTCATTTAGAGTTCAAACATTGTTGCCCGTTGGAAAGGTGCAACTCACGATTGAATGATTTCCCTCAACTCTTCATTTGTCTCAGTTTCAGAGAGGACAACATAGTGGACAACAACTAATAGTTACTACATAGTAACATGGTCTACTAATAGTTACTACATAGTAACATGTTCTAACAGTTACTACATAGTTACTACATAGTAATGTGGTCTACTAATAGTTACTACATAGTAATGTGGTCTACTAATAGTTACTACATAGTAATATGGTCTAACAGTTACTACATAGTAACATGGTCCACTAATAGTTACTACATAGTAATATGGTCTACTAATAGTTACTACATAGTAATATGGTCTAATAGTTACTACATAGCAATATGGTCTAACAGTTACTACATAGTAATGTGGTCTACTAATAGTTACTACGTGGTCATATGGTCTACTAATAGTTACTACATAGTAATATGGTCTAATAGTTACTACATAGCAATATGGTCTAACAGTTACTACATAGTAATGTGGTCTACTAATAGTTACTACGTGGTCATATGGTTTACTAATAGTTACTACATAGTAATATGGTCTACTAATAGTTACTACAAAGTAACATGGTCTACTAATAGTTACTACATAGTAATATGGTCTAACAGTTACTACTTAGTCATGTGGTCTACTAATAGTTACTACATAGTAAAATGATCAGAGTAACTCCAGACATAAATCCCACAACAGCTGAGCAGTAAAGATACAACAAAGCTCATATCCACACGAGAGGGATGGTCCAGCATATGTTTGGAGTATGGAAAAATAGATTCCAGTGTTTTCGCAAAACACTTTGTTTCAAGCCAATAAGATGCTGCAACTTGCTACAACTGTGCTGCATGCACAACCTGAAGCAGCATGGCTGTTCTGATCCTCCCATGATCAGCATCAAGCAGATGTACCCATGACTGAGGTAGATGTGCTCATGACTGAGGCAGGCAATGACCAATGAATATTGCACATGGAGTTGCTTCACACTGCAGCACTTCAACTAGATGAGACGCATTTAAATATTGAATTTATTCATTATGGCTTAATTTTGCTTGGATAATGTTTGTTAAAATTTCAAATAGTGTGCAACAAAAATAAATGAGTGACTAAACCAAGGCTGGTTTAAAATGTAGTTTGTGGTGATTAAAATACTCACTCATGAATATCCAAATGACAAAACAATTATTTTTAACATATATTGTTCACCATGGCTGGTCAACACTGTTGTCTCATTTACTGTCTCTTTGTTGGATCATAACTCTCTCTTCCAACTTCATGTCCAATTCAACCTGTCCAATTCTCATTTCATGTTCTTCAGATATTTCATTTTATTCTCATGAAATTATCTGGTTAATGTTTCATGCATTGTCATCTTTGTTCTCTGCTGAAAGGTGGTGGCAGCATCTTCTCTCAGGGATGTTATAGCAGATGTGGAGGGAACACACTCACTGTGTACTGGCTCTTACAACCTGTTCACATTACACCCTCACTGTGTACTGGCTCTTACAACCTGTTCACATTACACACTGTGTACTGGTTCTTACAACCTGTTCACATTCCACCCTCACTGTCTACTGGCTCTTACAACCTGTTCACATTCCACCCTCACTGTGTACTGGCTCTTACAACCTGTTCACATTCCACCCTCACTGTGTACTGGCTCTTACAACCTGTTCACATTCCACCCTCACTGTGTACTGGCTCTTACAACCTGTTCACATTCCACCCTCACTGTGTACTGGCTCTTACAACCTGTTCACATTCCACCCTCACTGTGTACTGGCTCTTACAACCTGTTCACATTCCACCCTCACTGTGTACTGGCTCTTACAACCTGTTCACATTCCACCCTCACTGTGTACTGGCTCTTACAACCTGTTCACATTCCACCCTCACTGTGTACTGGCTCTTACAACCTGTTCACTACATAGTAACATTCCTTCCTCTGGAAAAAGAACACGGTTAGAAAAACAAATAAACTCATATGGTCCTTAGAATGAAGAAGAATAAAGACACAGACAGTGGAATATATTTACCAATGGAAGTAACCAATTTATCGATCTCTTCTGATCTCCGCTTTCTTGTTTTAAAGTCAGTTTAAGGTTCTTCCACAGAGTATAAAAGGCAGATATAATTTAATAATAGAAGTGATGTCAAAAAAATATGAATATGAGAAATGTGAAATACTGATAATAATACAGATATCTCACCTAAAGTTGTTGTACTCTTCTTGTGGTCACATTTCCATCGAATTCACAGCTAATTGCAGCCCAACCTGCTTGTTCTACTGCTCAGTAGCAGCAGTGTGGTTTTACATTCAATAACTGGATGTTTTAACAACATTTGTTTTGGTAGCGTTTTTTCACACAAACAAATGATTTTTGCCATTGTTTCGTCTCAGTATTCACACCAGTATTGGTGTTTTCTATTCCGGGTTTTAATGGGCACCATTAGACCAACAGCAGGTGTTCATACTGAACCTGATCAGGATTAACCCAGGTGTTCATACCGAACCTAATCAGGATTAACCCAGGTGTTCATACTGAACCTAATCAGGATTAACCCAGTTGTTCATACTGAACCTAATCAGGATTAACCCAAGTGTTCATACTGAACCTAATCAGGATTAACCCAGGTGTTCATACTGAACCTAATCAGGATTAACCCAGGTGTTCATACTGAACCTAATCAGGATTAACCCAGGTGTTCTCATTTAGGCTTACTTACCTTCTCCAGTCTCCGACTAACTTTGCCTAATTTAAGCCACGTTCAGGAAAGCTACTTAAATGTCCTAGTTTAACTACCTTCCCAAGTTCTCTCACGTCACCCCGCTCCTCCGCTCTCTCCACTGGCTTCCAGTTGAAGCTCGCATCCGCTACAAGACCATGGTGCTTGCCTACGGAGCTGTGAGGGGAACGGCACCTCAGTACCTCCAGGCTCTGATCAGGCCCTACACCCAAACAATGGCACTGCGTTCATCCACCTCTGGCCTGCTCGCCTCCCTACCACTGAGGAAGTACAGTTCCCGCTCAGCCCAGTCAAAACTGTTCGCTACTCTGGCTCCCCAATGGTGGAACACACTCCCTCACGACGCCAGGACAGCGGAGTCAATCACCACCTTCCGGAGACACCTGAAACCCCACCTCTTTAAGGAATACCTAGGATAGGATAAAGTAATCCTTCTCACCCCCCTTAAAAGATTTAGATGCACTATTGTAAAGTGGCTGTTCCACTGGATGTCATAAGGTGAATGCACCAATTTGTAAGTCGCTCTGGATAAGAGCGTCTGCTAAATGACTTAAATGTAAAATGTAAATGTTGACTAGTACTGGCTTAATCTAAGCCCTGCAGGGTCAGAATGAAACCTAATGTCCAGTGGTATTGATCTGTTTGATCCAATTGTTTGTTTCAGTTTACAGTTGTTGAATCCTTTGACATATTGTTGATTTAAAAACTTTTCAGTTTCAACAAATGCACTGGGTTGGTTGAAAAGTGATACTGTTTTGACATAGTGGAAGATATACTGAATTGATACTGTTTTTCATACTAAGATGGACTAAAATATGTGCTCGTTGGTTATGCAAGAGGGCGGCAGGTAGCCTAGTGGTTAGAGCTGACAAGGTAAAAATGTTGTTCTGCCCCTGGTAGGCAATCATTGTAATTAAGAATATGTTCTTAACTGACTTGCCTAGTTAAAGGTTAAATAAATGATTAAGTCTGTTGATTGTCAGTCATTGGGTTAATTTGTTTTGCAATATGTTCAAATCAAGCTTTATTTATACAGCACATTTCAGACATGGATGCAACACAATGGCTTCACATGAATTTACAAAAATAAAAAACAATGAAAATAAACTGAAATATTTAACACACAACAAACATAAGAGGATAACAAACAGAAGATTAACATCTGAAAGACTAATGAGCACTCTAAGGAAAATCCATTGATTAAAATATTAACAACATGATGGACAAGCCAGCACAGGTGTAACACATTGACTAACGAGCGTATACGCTAATGAGCTATACGCGCTGACGAGCTTTACGTATTGACGAGCTAGACGTGCTAAAATCCAACCACAAAACATAAATGGAAAAACCAAAGCCTGTAAAACGTTCCCCTTTAAGACAAATATATCCTATATGGATGGACAGGTTTGCTCACCACCAACAGAAAACTTCAATTTCACATTATTATCAACTACACTGCTTCACCTTCTAAAATATAAACATGGTGTCTACTGGCTGGCAACAATTAAAAACAAGAAAAACACGTATTTCTAAATATGAATATACCAATCGTTTTATTTTTGTCTCCTTTTTCTTTCTATAAAATCCTAAAACTCACTAGCTTCTAGAACCCCTCCTGTCTCAGCCTCCAGTATTTATGCTGCAGTAGTTTATGTGTCGGGGGGGCTAGGGTCAGTTTGTTATATCTGGAGTACTTCTCCTGTCCTATTCGGTGTCCTGTGTGTATTTAAGTGTGCTCTCTCTAATTCTCTTTCTTTCTCTCTCTCGGAGGACCTGAGCCCTAGGACCATGCCTCAGGACTACCTGCCATGATGACTCCTTGCTGTCCCCAGACCACCTGGCCGTGCTGCTGCTCCAGTTTCAACTGTTCTGCCTTATTATTATTGGACCATGCTGGTCACTTATGAACATTTGAAAATCTTGGCCATGTTCTGTCATAATCTCCACCCGGCACAGCCAGAAGAGGACTGGCCACCCCACATAGCCTGGTTCTTCTCTAGGTTTCTTCCTAGGTTTTGGCCTTTCTAGGGAGTTTTTCCTAGCCATCGTGCTTCTACACCTGCATTGCTTGTTGTTTGGGGTTTTAGGCTGGGTTTCTGTACAGCACTTTGAGATATCAGCTGATGTACGGAGGGCTATATAATTTGATTTGATTTCCTAAAACTCACCAGCTTCTAGAACTCTCATCTTCCTAAAACTCACTAGCTTCTCATTCCTTAATATCTGTAGTAACTTTCCACCTCCCTGCGGAGCTTCTCTCACTTTTCAGGGTTCACTTGATAAGGATGTTGTTGGATCGGGGCCCAGTCCCCAATGTCATGCTCTAGTACATTTGGGTTGGCACATCTGAGAATGAACTCTGGTATTTTATAAGCAGGGCAACAATGTCAATATAATTGTAGCCAAAAATTGTCAGTTGGTTGCATAAATAATTATGATTACTAAATGTTACATGAATTGTAAATATGAATGATCAAAACCAAATGTACACTCCTTTGTTAAAATGTATTGGCAATAATTAACTTGGTGGTGAGGCATGGAATAATAAAACAAATATTTTGGCAGGCTGAATGTTTGAAATATGAGGTGATGTGAGTCGTGCTTCTTCAGTAGTGGAATAAAGACAAGTAAGCACTTGAATGTTAAGAAATACTGGAGTGATGTAGGATTGTTAATATAATTGATTATAGACTCATTTATTACACTGCATCCATGTGTATAGGCTGCAAGTACGTTGAAATTAAGTTAAATTACCAGAAAAACATCTTCTCAACTTTCACTTTCAACCTATGTATATTGGACTTCGGACTTAGTCTCATTTTCAACTACATTTTGCTAAGTGGGATATTTCATTGATATCATGAAAACCTCCTCCATGTATGTATTTTGTGATGTTTGATCAGATGGCTTTTATCAGAGTATCTCTTGTCACATTGATCACATCTATGAGGTTTCTCTCCTGTGTGTGTTCTCTGGTGTACAATAAGATGGTTAGATGAAGTAAAACTCTTTCCACATTCATCACAGCTATACGTTTTCTCTCCTGTGTGTGTTCTCTGGTGTAGAGTCAGATGGTCAGACCGAACAAAACTGTTCCCACATTGATCACAGCTATAGGACTTCTCTCCTGTGTGTGTTCTCTGGTGTGATGTCAGATGGCCAGATTGAACAAAACTCTTCCCACATTGATAACAGCTATAGGATTTATCTCCTGTGTGTATTCTCTGGTGCACAGTCAGTTCTCCAGATTGACCAAATCTCTTCCCACATTGATCACACCTATAAGATTTCTCTCCTGTGTGTGTTCTCTGGTGTGATGTCAGATGGCCAGATTGAACAAAACTCTCCCCACATTGATCACAGCTATACGGTTTCTCTCCTGTGTGTATTCTCTGATGAATTGTAATGCCTGATGAGGTGAATCTCTTCCCACAGTCAGAGCAGCAGTGAGTTCTCTTCCCTTTCGATCTCTGCAGTGTTTCTTGAGGTGTTCTGATCTGGAGAGACTCTTCTCTGCCTCGTCAGCATCATGAGGTTGTTGAGGCTCCCCAGAGGATCCACGACTGCCCCGCCTCTCTCCTGTGTCAATGACAAAGTCAGACAGACGGTTAAAGGCACACAACAGCAGAAATCCATTGTTTATTTGAGGTAAAAGGTGATGCCCAGATCATACCCATGAAGTTGTACACAATTGATGTCTGTTCAATTATTTGACAAATAAGACAGCAACAATCATATTTTGTCTTGTTTTCACATTAGTAGTAACTAGAAATTAGTTATTAAAGTTGTTGAAATCCTAAGCAGTGTGCCAGGCGACTTTTGGTCTCCAATATAGGCCCCTTTCTGTGTTAGCTAAAATTGCAGCATGAGGGAAATGCACACACAATTTGATTGCAGAAACACCTCCCTGCTAATGAGGAAACCGCTAGTTATGGATGTAGTATATCTGCCTGGAGCAAAAAATGGTGAGCAAAGATTTTAATTTTTCACAATGTATTCTGAATATTACAGCGCAAGATCAGGAGTGCTACTGAAGGAAACTCACATTAAGCTCTGTGTCTATTCACTAATTCATCACCGTGGGGGGAAACTCAGGGGAGTTCTCATAGGCTGACAGTAAAAATAGCCTCCATTTCCAGGTTGCTTATAAGGGCCTTTCACATTAAATATGCATTAGAATTGTAGGGCTTGAATCCCCTGCTGAATATGTTTGTGTTATTGTCGCAAATCAAATGATTTATAGTTAAACACTTCAACTAGTAAAATGCTCTTTGGCTAGCTTTGCCATCAGCCTGACAATACGTTTTTAATTAAGCAATTGGCCCATAACTTCACCTATCAATAACATAGACCTACTGTAGGACCCATAACTTCACCTAACAACATAGACCTAATATAGGACCCATAACTTCACCTAACAACAACATAGACCTATTGTAAGAACCGTAACTTCATAAAACAACAACATAGACCTACTGTAGGAGCCATAACATCACCAAACAACATAGGAACAATAACTTCACATAACAACAACATAGACTGACTGTAGGACCCATAACTTCACCTAACAACATAAGCCAACTGTAGGACCCATAACTTCACCCAACAACATAGATCTACTGTTGATACAATAATTTATGTTTAAAGTAATGACTAAAGTATTCCACCCTGAAAACTGTAGAACTGTACGACGTGTTAAGATCATAACATTATAATCTGATGATGATGTGTGTGTTGGAGAAGACTTGTAAATAGCATTAATTTATTGAGTTAATGTTGAATAATAGAAGGGAACATTCAACATTGGTAATTTAAGTGCGTCTCAAAGTAGGTTAGAGAAATATTAACGGTTAGGAGGGAACACGTCTGTGAGGGTTTGTAGGAAACAAGTTGATCTATTTCTCTGAAGAAATAGGCGAGACTGAGTTCCGAGAAGGGAAGAAAGCCAGGCGCTCCGAAACCACAGAGGTTTCCTGTTTTGATCTAGACTTGTCAGTTGCAGACATGAAGATAGAGGAACCCGGTTAGACAGAAGGAACTATCAAAGTAGAACATTGTGACAGAGTTAGAGAAGATAAGGGGCATTTATAAAGTGTCATGGATAACCAAATGTGAGGTATAAAAGGCTATGTGCATTGTATGATTTTCAGAGAGCTGTCTGAATAAAAGACTGATCTATTGCAGACTGAGACTTTGTCTAATTCTTCATTAACCAGAGCCTTAGAACCTATGGGAATTCGTCAAAGCTTGAGTGATAGTTGAGTTCAACCATTGAGATAGCAAAATTCTTGTGACAGAAGGACCTCGGCGTTACTCTGGACCCTGATCTCTCTTTTGACGAACATATCAAGACTGTTTCAAGGACAGCTTTTTTTCATCTACGTAACATCTCAAAACTCTGAAATGTTCTGTCCAAAAATGCTGCAGAAAAAAGTATCCATGCTTTTGTCACTTCTAGGTTAGACTACTGCAATGCTCTACTTTCCGTCTATAAGGATAAAGCACTAAATAAACTTCAGTTAGTGCTAAATACGGCTGCTAGAGTCTTGACTAGAACCCAAAAATGTGATCATATTACTCCAGTGCTAGCCTCTCTACACTGGCTTCCTTTTAAGGCAAGGGCTGATTTCAAGGTTTTACTGCTAACCTACAAAGAATTACATGGGCTTACTCCTACCTATCTTTCTGATTTGGTCCTGCCATACATACCGACATGTACACTACGCCTCGTAATTGTCCCTAAATTTTTAAGCAAACAGCTGGAGGCAGAGCTTTCTCCTATAGAGCTCCATTTTTATGGAATGGTCTGCCTACCCATGTGAGAAACGCAGACTCGATATCAACCTTTAAGTCTTTATTGAAGACTCATCTCTTCAGTAGGTCCCATGGTTGAGTGTAGTCTGGCCCAGGAGTGTGAAGGTGAACGGAAAAGCATTGGAGCAACGAACCGCCCTTGCTGTCTCTGCCTGGCTGGTTCCCCTCTCTCCACTGGAATTCTCTGCCTCTAACCCTACAGGGGCTGAGTCACTGGCTTACTGGTGCTCTTTCATGACGTCCCTAGGAGGGGTGCGTCACATGAGTGGGTTGAGTCACTGTTGTGGCTATTCTTGGCCTTGTCTCAGGATGGTAAGTTGGAGGTTGAAGATATCCCTCTAGTGGTGTGGGGGCTGTGTTTTGGCAAAGTGGGTGGGGTTATATCCTGCCTGTTTGGCCCTGTCTGGGGGTATCATCGGATGGGGCCACAGTGTCTCCTGACCCCCCTGTTTCAGCCTCCAGTATTTATGCTGCAGTAGTTTATGTGTCAGGGGCCTAGGATCAGTCTGTTATATCTGGAGTATTTATACTGTCTTATCCGGTGGCCTGTGTGAATTTAAGTATGCTCTCTCCAATGCTATCTTTCTTTCTCTCGGAGGACCTGAGCTCTAGGATCATGCATCAGGACCACCTGGCATGATGACTCCCTGCTGTTCCCAGTCCACCTGGCCGTGCTGCTGCTCCAGTTTCAACTGTTCTGCCTGCGGCTATGGAACCCAGACCTGTTAACCAGACGTGCAAACTGTCTCAGACCTGCTGTTTTTAACTCTCTAGAGACAGCAGGAGAGGTAGAGATACTCTAAATGATCAGCTATGAAAAGCCCACTGACATTTACTCCTGAGGTGCTGACCTGTTGCACCCTCGACAACTACTGTGATTATTATTATTTGACCATGCTGGTCATTTATGAACATTTGAACATCTTGGCCATGTTCTGTTATAATCTCCACCCGGCACAGCCAGAAGAGGACTGGCCACCCCTCATAGCCTGGTTCATAGCCTGGTTCACCTAGCAATAACACAGAATTACTGTATGACCCATAACTTCAACTAACAAAATAAACCTATAGTAGGTCCCACAACCTTCACCTAACAACAACATAGACCTACTGTAGGATCCATAACTTAACCGAACAACAATATAGACCTATTGTATGACCATTACTTCACCTAACAACAACACATACTTACTGTAGGACCCATAACATCACCTAACAACAACATAAACCTACTGTAGGACCCATAACTACACCTACCAACAACATAGACCTACTGTAGGACCTATAACATCACCGAACAATAACATAGACATACTGTAGGACCTATAACATCACCTAACAACAACATAGGCATACTGTAGGACCTATAACATCACCTACCAACAATATAGACCTACTGCAGGACCCATAACTTCATCTGGCAAAAACACAGACTTACTGTATGACCCATTACTTCAACTAACAACATAAACCTACTGTAGGACACATAACTTCACCTAATGGATCCTACCTACTGGGTCCTACCTACTTTAGGACCCATAACGTCACCTAACAACAACTTAGACCTATTGTAGGACCCATAACAACGTATACCAACTGTCAAATAACATCACAAAAACAACATAGGACCAATAACTTCACCTAAGAACAACATAGACCTACCGTAGGACCCATAACTTCACCTAACAACAACATAGACCTACTGTAGGAACCATAACTTCACCTAGCAATAACACATACTTACTGTATGACCCATAACTTCACCCAACAACAATATAGACCTACTATAATACCCATAACTTCACCTAGCAATAACACAGACTTACTGTATGACTCATAACTTCAACAACATAGACCTACTGTAGGACCCATAACTTCACCTAACAACAATATAGACCTACTGTAGGAACCATGACTTCACCTAGCAATAACACAGACTTACTGTATGACCCATAACTTCATCAAACAACAATATAGACCTACTGTAGGACCCATAACTTCAACTAACAACATAAACCTACTGGGTCCTCCCTACTGGGCCCTACCTACTTTAGGACCCATAACTTCCCCTAACAACAACTTACACCTATTGTCGGACCCATAACATCACCGAACAATATAGGACAAATAACTTCACATGACAATAACATTGACCTAGTGTAGGACCCATAACTTCACCTAACAACAACATAGACCTACTGTAGGGCCCATAACTTCACCTAACAACAACATAGACCTACTGTAGGACCCATAACTTCACCTAACAACAACCTAGACCTACTGTACGACCCATAAGTTCACCTAACAACAATATAGACCTACTGTAGGACCTATAACATCACCTAACAACAGCATAAACCTACTCTAGGACCCATAACTTCATCAAACAACAATATAGACCTACTGTAGGACCCATAACTTCAACTAACAACATAAACCTACTGTAGGACCCATAACTTCACCTAATGGGTCCTACCTACTGGGTCCTATCTGCTTTAGGACCCATAACTTCACCTAACAACAACATAGACCTACTGTAGGACTTATAACAACACCGAACAACAACGTAGACCAACTGTCGGACCCATAACATCACTGAACAACATAGGACAAATAACTTCACATGACAATAACATAGACCTAGTGTAGGACCCATAACTTCACCTAACAACAACATAGACCTACTGTAGGACCCAACCGAGAGGCCTGGGGTATGGCAGTTGAACTCCGCTCATGAGGCATGTGTTATATTCTTCAATAATCAATTGGCTATAAATAAATTATTTAAAAGTTCAAAAATGGATGTAGCAATTGCAGATTTCCCCTTTAACACCACACATCAGTTCAACTCCTGCAGAGTTTGTGCCTCTATTTTTTAAGACGGTACTTACTAGTGTTAATCGCGGCCCGGCTTCTCAAAACCATCTTACGGCTAAGTTCGTTAGAACCATTGGGTGCCTTAAGATGAGTTTGGGAAACCGGGCCCAGATATCCAGTTTCCTCCTCTTCTTCCTCCTTTTTGGATGTGACAGTCATCTCCCCCTCCTCCTCTTTCACTCCAAAAACTGCATCTTCTTCTTTTACTGTAACTTCCTCTTTCACTCTGAAGTCTTTCTCTTCTTCTTTCACTGAAAAGTCTTTCTCTTCCACGTTAACAGCCTCACCCTCTACTTGTTTTTGTATTGAAACATCCTTCTCTTCTTCCTCCGTCCAGCATATCTCCTCTCCTTTAACAGGAGGAGGGTAGCGTAGTGAGCTCATGGTCTGGGATGTTAGCTAGCTAGGCTAATGCTAACTTAACCAGCACGCTAGTTGACTAATAACAACAACACCGTAAATATGAAATTAAATCGGATAAATAACTAGACGATAGAAGTGGGCCTAAAAAAATAATATACACCGAACAACTAATATAATATACACTAAAGCGTCTCAAGAGCTTTATTGGTTCGGCGATGTTGTCTAGCAAGCTAATGAGGTGTCTGACTAACTGTTGCTGCTGTTGAAAGAAGCGTTCCGTCCACTAGATTATAAATCACACTTGCAGAATTGCCTTGAAGTCGCAGACCGCTATCTGCTGATTGGAGTGGGTAACGCAGTTGAGCAAAATGTATATTTTATCTTTAGACAACAAGTTAAAGTGTAGGAACATTGAGTTTTTACTCACCAGTGTAATAACTAACCTCATTGCAACTCCCCTCCAAGTCTCCGACCACTACCTTGTATCCTTTTCCCTCTCGCTCTCATCCAACACTTCCCACACTGCCCCTACTCGGATGGTATCGCGCCGTCCCAACCTTCGCTCTCTCTCCCCCGCTACTCTCTCCTCTTCCATCCTATCATCTCTTCCCTCTGCTCAAACCTTCTCCAACCTATCTCCTGATTCTGCCTCCTCAACCCTCCTCTCCTCCCTTTCTGCATCCTTTGACTCTCTATGTCCCCTATCTTCCAGGCCGGCTCGGTCCTCCCCTCCCGCTCCGTGGCTCGACGACTCATTGCGAGCTCACAGAACAGGGCTCCGGGCAGCCGAGCGGAAATGGAGGAAAACTCGCCTCCTGCGGACCTGGCATCCTTTCACTCCCTCCTCTCTACATTTTCCTCCTCTGTCTCTGCTGCTAAAGCCACTTTCTACCACTCTAAATTCCAAGCATCTGCCTCTAACCCTAGGAAGCTCTTTGCCACCTTCTCCTCCCTCCTGAATCCCCCCTCCTCCCTCTCTGCAGATGACTTCGTCAACCATTTTGAAAAGAAGGTCGACGACATCCGATCCTCGTTTGCTAAGTCAAACGACACCGATGGTTCTGCTCACACTGCCCTACCCTGTGCTCTGACCTCTTTCTCCCCTCTCTCTCCAGATGAAATCTCGCGTCTTGTGACGGCCGGCCGCCCAACAACCTGCCCGCTCGACCCTATCCCCTCCTCTCTTCTCCAGACCATTTCCGGAGACCTTCTCCCTTACCTCACCTCGCTCATCAACTCATCCCTGACCGCTGGCTACGTCCCTTCCGTCTTCAAGAGAGCGAGAGTTGCACCCCTTCTGAAAAAACCTACACTCGATCCCTCCGATGTCAACAACTACAGACCAGTATCCCTTCTTTCTTTTCTCTCCAAAACTCTTGAACGTGCCGTCCTTGGCCAGCTCTCCCGCTATCTCTCTCAGAATGACCTTCTTGATCCAAATCAGTCAGGTTTCAAGACTAGTCATTCAACTGAGACTGCTCTTCTCTGTATCACGGAGGCGCTCCGCACTGCTAAAGCTAACTCTCTCTCCTCTGCTCTCATCCTTCTAGACCTATCGGCTGCCTTCGATACTGTGAACCATCAGATCCTCCTCTCCACCCTCTCCGAGTTGGGCATCTCCGGCGCGGCCCAAGCTTGGATTGCGTCCTACCTGACAGGTCGCTCCTACCAGGTGGCGTGGCGAGAATCTGTCTCCTCACCACGCGCTCTCACCACTGGTGTCCCCCAGGGCTCTGTTCTAGGCCCTCTCCTATTCTCGCTATACACCAAGTCACTTGGCTCTGTCATAACCTCACATGGTCTCTCCTATCATTGCTATGCAGACGACACACAATTAATCTTCTCCTTTCCCCCTTCTGATGACCAGGTGGCGAATCGCATCTCTGCATGTCTGGCAGACATATCAGTGTGGATGACGGATCACCACCTCAAGCTGAACCTCGGCAAGACGGAGCTGCTCTTCCTCCCGGGGAAGGACTGCCCGTTCCATGATCTCGCCATCACGGTTGACAACTCCATTGTGTCCTCCTCCCAGAGCACTAAGAACCTTGGCATGATCCTGGACAACACCCTGTCGTTCTCAACTAACATCAAGGCGGTGGCCCGTTCCTGTATGTTCATGCTCTACAACATCCGCAGAGTACGACCCTGCCTCACACAGGAAGCGCCGCAGGTCCTAATCCAGGCACTTGTCATCTCCCGTCTGGATTACTGCAACTCGCTGTTGGCTGGGCTCCCTGCCTGTGCCATTAAACCCCTACAACTCATCCAGAACGCCGCAGCCCGTCTGGTGTTCAACCTTCCCAAGTTCTCTCATGTCACCCCGCTCCTCCGCTCTCTCCACTGGCTTCCAGTTGAAGCTCGCATCCGCTACAAGACCATGTTGCTTGCCTACGGAGCTGTGAGGGGAACGGCACCTCAGTACCTCCAGGCTCTGATCAGGCCCTACACCCAAACAAGGGCACTGCGTTCATCCACCTCTGGCCTGCTCGCCTCCCTACCACTGAGGAAGTACAGTTCCCGCTCAGCCCAGTCAAAACTGTTCGCTGCTCTGGCTCCCCAATGGTGGAACAAACTCCCTCACGACGCCAGGACAGCGGAGTCAATCACCACCTTCCGGAGACACCTGAAACCCCACCTCTTTAAGGAATACCTAGGATAGGATAAAGTAATCCTTCTCACCCCCCTTAAAAGATTTAGATGCACTATTGTAAAGTGGCTGTTCCACTGGATGTCATAAGGTGAATGCACCAATTTGTAAGTCGCTCTGGATAAGAGCGTCTGCTAAATGACTTAAATGTAAATGTAAATGTAAATAACACAGTGAGGTTAAAGACTTAGTAAGCTAGTTGTAGTCACGATCTGGTTACCTATAAGTACAAACAGTTAGGTTTTTGCGTTATTACATATTTATTAACTTATTTCCGGATATCTTCCAAACTACCCATAATGCAGTATTACACAAAGTCATATGATCTACTCTGTGCTACTGAGTTTGTATGCCAGTGCAACGGTGTAGTGAAGTTACATTTTTAAAATATATTTAACCCACTCAATTGGGTTTCTGGGTAATCCAAAGCAGATTTTTGGAGAATTTGAAAATTGAGTGGTCCTGGGATAGAAATGTATAAAGTTGACATTACATCATACATTAGCAATTTATGTTTTAGTAACTACTGTTGTTGGTTTCGCGTCAAATAAGCCTCACTTTATATGTCACTTGCCAAATCTCAGTTTTCCATGTGTGTTTTATGCTAAAGTTCCATCTTTCAAGTTGGTAGCTAACTAGAAAATGCATTCATCTTTAGGAGCGCTATTTTTGCCCTGTCGACTACTGATCATTCAAAGTATATGTTTTATAAACTCATGAACACCAGCCAGTTTATCAGCCCGGTTTTGTTAGTTTAGGTGTATATACTTCTTCGCCACCAGAGGGGGACATTGAATAATTTTTCAGGTAAATTTGATATATTTTGATACTAAAATGGATGACAGTTTATTCTGATGTTGTGAATATGAGATTACACATGGAAACAATGTATTCATTTTATTATTGTAAATTAGGAATTAGTAGGAATTGTTAAATCCACTGTACAATCACAATGACTTTAATGGACATTTCAATCGTTTTTTGTTAGTATATTGTAGGGCAGATTTATGGAGAATTGCTGTGGGAGTGCTATTTATATCACGTCACTACTGATCATTCATCCAGACTGTGTGTGTCCCATCATTGCAGCTTTAGAAATAAATGAACCCTCCATTCATTTGCTCCTTCCTGTGTTGACTCACTGACTTGGGGGACCAGGAAGGTCACACTAGGTCGATATCTAGCTCAAGCTTGCAAACGTTAACCAAACCTCATGATTTTCATGAACTGTGTGGTTATGTTATTTAGTGGGAATGTGTTAGCACAGTGGGCTCTGATGCCTTCTTGCCGTGGGTTCAAAACAACAGAGGAAATCAATTTGCTTGCTCCTTTTTTGTTGTTGTCAACATTTCAATAGGGATGTTACATTAGACACCGGCGGTACGAGGCATGCGTCCAAATCGCTAAGCAGTAAACTTCAAAGCAGTGTGCCGATGCCTGTATCACTTTATCAGCAGCATGTCATCAATGGGGTCTGAAGATTAATTTAGTTGAAACAACCACCTGATTGGTTTGGTATTGGGATTGTTTGACATTGCAGCCAACTGCTGACTGACAGACCTACAAATCACCTTGCATCATAAATAACTACTCATTATTATTTATAAATCAGTTGGCCAGTCATAATTTACCCACAATGCAGCATGGATTTGATGTTCTCAAACGTGGCCAGTGGTTTAGTAGATGACACAAAGGCTACACTGCGCAGGCACTACGACGTGTGTGACGTCATCTATAATAACGTGGCCGTTCTAAATTCTGTGTCGCTCAAAGCCTTGAGTAATGAACCTATTTTTGACACAATTGGTTGGAAAGTGTCAATGCTTCAGGAATCTTTGTTTCCCCATCCCTACTTTCAGCATGTTCTCTGTGAAGTAGACTATGGGAGTTTTGTAACTTTTACAACCTTGAATTACTGCTAGCGCACTAGCTGACTGACATCTGTAATCTTTCTATTTTGGATATTGGGGATTTTCCCTGACATCATTCTCTATGTCTCTGCTCTTTTGATCTGCAGTTATGTTTTAGTTGGGTTTTGTTAATCGGGTTCTAACTGGTCTCTCTCTGATAGTCGGGCTCCAGCTCGCTGACCATAGCTAATTTGCTAAATAGCTAATGTTAGCTGGCCGGCTAAGATATCTGCATATAGATAATATTCTTTGATTTTTGTTTAGATGGCGTTATGTATTTCCAAAACGTTGGTTAACTTCAATCACTCAAGTCATGAGTGCAAACGATTGATTTAATTTGAAGTTCTACATTTGGTGTTATTTCTGTTGTAGTTTACATCATAGGGAATAGGCTGGTCCTCCATATTACATCACACCTGACTTTGTCATTCTTCTGAATTCTGATCGGTTCACATCACACCTGCCCAGACCCACGAGAACACACCTCCATCTACATCACACCTGCCCAGACCCACTAGAACACACCTCCATCTCCATTAACTACATCACACCTGCCCAGACTCACTAGAACACACCACCATCTCCATTAACAACATCACACCTGCCCAGACCCAGTAGAACACACCCCCATCTCCATTAACTACATCACACCTGCCCGACCCAGTTAGAACACAGCCCCATCTCCAGCGCCCGCATCAGCACCATTTTATTTCTCTCCGACACTTTCAACTTTTAGATAAAAAAGCATTTGACCTTTCCGTTGTGTTAACACAACGGAGGATTGTTTGATTTCCAGGTTTTAATTAAGGATAATATTTAAGATGATTGACGAGAAAAGTATCGTCCAACTCTGGGGTATCTCACTGCACACTCAAATGCCATGTCCTGAAATATGCAGACAGACAGATTAAAAGTAATTTTACATTGTATAATTGTACTTCTGACAGACAACTTTATAACTCCGCCCATAACTTTATGACGTCATAACATTCCCAGAAGGATTGTTGAGTCATTGTTAGTTTTACACTGAAGACATAACTCTGCCGTTGTGCTGTAGAATTGTATAATAAGGGACTATCATTTGTCCCAACATCACTGGCCACAGACATTGATGCAGTTAAAGACTTCCAAAAGTTTTTCTGCAGTTTGAGATCGACTGAGTTTTTAAAATATTTTTTACACCTGCCAATGTAAATCCATTGAACGAGACAAGTTACCAGACAGGACATATTGCTAATGCTCTTCCCAACAATAATCTGAATGACAATTAACTTGTGGGCGGTGGTGGTGATGACGTCCTATTGGATGACATCGTCTATCGGGATTCCCCCAAAAAGAAGACACTCTGGATTGATCACTGGAGTCAGATGTGAAGGAGGAGGTTGATCATCAGGAGTCAGATGTGAAGGAGGAGGTTGATCAACTGGAGTCAGGTGTGAAGGAGGAGGTTGATCATCAGGAGTCAGATGTGAAGGAGGTTGATCATCAGGAGTCAGATGTGAAGGAGGAGGTTGATCATCATGAGTCTGATGTGAAGGAGGAGGTTGATCGTCAGGCGTCAGATTTGAAGAAGGAGGTTGATCATCAGGAGTCAGATGTGAAGGAGGAGGTTGATCATCAGGAGTCAGATGTGAAGGAGGAGGTTGATCATCAGGAGTCAGATGTGAAGGAGGAGGTTGATCTTCTGGAGTCAGGTGTGAAGGAGGAGGTTGATCATCATGAGTCAGGTGTGAAGGAGGAGGTTGATCATCAGGAGTCAGATGTGAAGGAGGAGGTTGATCATCAGGAGTCAGATGTGAAAGAGGAGGTTGATCTTCTGGAGTCAGATGTGAAGGAGGAGGTTGATCATCATTGAACCTCTAGGATTGTGGCTGGGCTGGCATTTAAACTTCCAGCTTGGTCAAATAATTTGATACATTGAATGTTGATATTTTGAACCTGTTATATATTTGTACCTCCTGTTTCATGAAGGGATGTCACTAAGTACTGCCCCTATATATACAGTGCATTCGGAAAGTATTCAGACCCCTTCACGTTTTCTACATTTTGTTGTTACTGCTTTATTTGAAAATGTATTAAATAAAACATTTTCCTCATCAATCCACACACAATACCCCATAATGACATCACAATAGACCATAATGACATCACAATACCGCATAATGACAAAGCAAAAACAGGTTTTTATAAATGATAAATTAAATAAGGACAATTCTAAGTGACCCCAAACCTTTGAAAGGTAGTGTATTGTTACACCATGTAGGAGCAGTATAGACCTAGTCTGTTCATTATATACATCTACATGATGTATTGTTACATCATGTAGGAGCAGTATAGACCTAGTCTGTTCATTATATACATCTACATGATGTAATGTTACACCACGTAGGAGCAATATAGACCTAGTCTGTCTGGATATAATGAACAGACTAGGTCGATACTGCTCCTACATGGTGTAACAAACAATACATCATGTAGATAGATACATGATGTATTGTTACACCATGTAGGAGCAGTATCGACCTAGTCTGTTCATTATATACATCTACATTATATATTGTTACACCTTGTAGGAGCAGTATCGACCTAGTCTGTTCATTATATACATCTACATTATATATTGTTACACCTTGTAGGAGCAGTATCGACCTAGTCTGTTCATTATATACATCTACATTATATATTGTTACACCTTGTAGGAGCAGTATCAACCTACATTAGCTGGCTACTTATTTAGATGTTGTTTGACTTAATGAAACTGCCTTAAATGAGCTCTAGTAAACATTTTTTTATTCACACTAATCAATCAACACATTCCATTCTTTGTATGTCTCAAAATAATAGTATTATTTAATTAAATCCATTTAAAAAGAATCTTTGTCTGAAAATAAAATATGATCCTCAACTGCGTTTCCCCTCCAGTCAGCAGGCGGCGATGTGCGTCTTTCTGGCGACACCTGCCAGCGTGACGTGTAATCTCGTGGAAGGTTCTTCAGAAATAGCTCGTCAACCACCTTGGTAGCTTGCAAGCCAACATAGCCGAAAGATTCAAGCTAATTATACGCTTTCGGTGTATATTAGATACTGTGTTTTAGACACACTTCTGTCGTATCTAACCTATTTAATTTCATATTACGTTATTTTATATTAGTCAGCTATAGTAGCTGGCTGGTTAAGTTAGCACTAGCCGCTAATGCTAGCTAGCTAACATCCCTGACCATGAGCTCCCTAAACTACTCCCCTCCTGTTAAAGAAGAGGTCTGCTGGACGGAGAAAGAAGCTCTGGGGCTGAACATTGTTGTGAAAGAGGAGAAGGAAGAGGAGGATGTCACAGTTAAAAAAGAAGTAGAGGTTGAGGCTGTTACAGTGAAAGAAGAAGAGAAAGACGTTACTGTGAAAGAAGAGAAAGACACGTTCAGAGTGAAAGAGGAGGAGGATGTTACTGTAAAAGAAGAGGAGGAAGAGAAAGAGGAGGATGCCGTTTTTGGAGTGAAGATGGAAGGGGAGATTACTGTCACATTGAGAGATGAAGAGGAGGAGATGGGAGAACTGATTAACACCAGTAAGTACCGCCTTAAATTTGTTTTTAACTTTGGATATTCGGAGTTGGCCCGTCAATACCTCTTCAACGGAGGGCCCTAGTATGAAGTCTAGAATCAGACGACGTAGAGAGCAAGCTACCCCTTGTTTTCTCCTTTCCGTTTCCAAAAATTGACTTAACATATATATTTGAGAAGGGTCTATCTGCTGACCGCAGACTGGGGTGATGACTGCTGACCCACGACATGTAGTGATTTTCGTGTGGTGATGTTTTAATACACACCGAGCCCCCAATAGTGCCATGCGAGAGTTGGGTTGGCTACACCAAAGATTGTGGATATACTGACAAGATGTCTCTCTGCCCTAACAAGGGGAGTCGTTGTCCACAAAGTGGCCAAGTGGGTTGTCTAGCTCCCACCTATCCTTTCTTTGGATTGGTGGATACATGTTCTTATTGTACTTCAACCGCCTGTATTCAATGGAGAGAGATGCTAAGCTACTAGCATGAATATGCATAGTGATCTGGAGGCAACTCCTATAATGTTTTTTATCAGAGTTGCCGGGGTGGCAGATAGCCTAGTGATTCGACCTTTGGGCCAGGAACAGAAAGGTTGCAAGATCGAATCCCCGAGCTGACAAGGTAAAAATCTGTCGTTCTGCCCCTGAACAAGGCAGGTAACCCACTGTTCCTAAACCGTCATTGAGATTAAGAATTTGTTCTTGACTGATTTGCCTAGTAAAATAAAGGTTAAAAAAAAATGTTACGTAACAACTGTGGGAGAAAGATGTACATATAGGGAGGAACATAATACTGTAACACAAGAGAAAGATACACTTAGAGTGCATTTGCCATTCTGGTAAAATGCATTGTTTATTGTATAGGACAGGAGGCCAGAGTAAGGCCGTGAGAGCATAGGACAGCTGGACAAACCAAGGTCAGAGGGACATACAAAGGAGGGGGTCAGCCAAATGACCAACTGATGGACTATAGACATAGGCCATATATTTTTAGGACATGAAGATGCTGAAGGAATGTCAGAAGAGACACATAGTCTACGAGTCCTAATAAGGACAGACATCAGGAGATCTGCATGGAGGAATGGGCCAAAATACCAGCAACAGTGTGTGAAAACCTTGTGAAGACTTACAGAAAACATTTGACCTCTGTCATTGCCAACAAAGGGTACATAACAAAGTATTGAGATACACTTTTGTTATTGACCAAATACTTATTTTACACCATAATTTGCAGAAAGATTAATTAAAAATCCTACAATGTGATTTTCTGGATTTTTTAAAATCATTTTGTCTGTCATAGTTGAAGTGTACCTACGATGAACATTACAGGCCTCTCTCATCTTTTTAAGTGGGAGAACTTGCACAATTTGTACTTTTTTGCCCCACTGTATATGTTTCACAAGTTTGGTCACACAGTACAGCACAGTAGACAACTAAGTAACTAGATAATCTGTTTGTCTTTGACAGGAGAGAAACCAGACTCTCCCTCTGACAACGGAAAGAGTCCTTCAGGGAAATCAGACCCAGAGACGCCCAAAGCAAAAGGAGGACATCACTGCTCCCACTGTGGAAAGAGTTTTACCAAGTTAGGGAACCTGCATAGGCATGAGAGGACACACACAGGAGAAAAACCTTTCCAATGCTCCCAGTGTGGAAAGAGTTTTAACGAATTAGGTTACCTATTAATACATAAGAGAATCCACTCTGGAGAGAAGCCTTACCACTGCTCCAAATGTGGAATGACTTTTACCTGGTTAGGGAGTCTGAAATCACACAAGAGAATACACACGGGAGAAAATCCTTTTCAATGTTCCCACTGTGGAAAGAATTTTACCCAGTTAGGGAACCTAAATCGGCACAAGAGGACACACACAGGAGAGAAGCCTTATCACTGTTCCCAGTGTGGAAAGAGTTTTAGGGTTTTAGTGAGCTTGAAACAGCATAAGAGGACACACACAGGAACAAAGCCTTACCAATGCTCCCTGTGTGGAAAGAGTTTTACCCAGTTAAAGTCCATGAAATTACATGAAGGAATACATACAGGAGAGAAGCCTTATCAATGTTCCCAGTGTGGAAAGAATTTTATGGGTTTAGTGAACTTGAAACAGCATGAGAGGATACACCCACAAGAAAAGCCCTACCAATGCTCCCTGTGTGGAAAGAGTTTTACCAAGTTAGACGGTCTGACAAGGCATGAGAGGACACACTCAGGAGGGGATAAGCCCTACCACTGCTCCCTGTGTGGAAAGAGTTTTACCAAGTTAGGGGGTCTGACAAGGCATGAGAGGACACACACAGGAGGGGATAAGACCTACCACTGCTCCCACTGTGGAAAGAGATTTAACCGGTTAAGGCATCTGAATAAGCATGAAAGAATACATACACAGGAAGAGAAGACATACCACTGCTCTCAATGTGGAAAGATATTTTCCCAGTCAGAAGACCTGAAATCACATGAGAGAATAGAGAGACTGTGTTCTGACTTGTGTTTTTGACTGAGAATTTGTGTTTTTGTTTGTCACATTAAATCATATTGTTTAAATGAAAATCTGATCAAGAAAATAGGCCTGTTTTTGTTTTTTCATCTTGATCATGTCTAAAATCAAATGAAATATTTTAAAATGTGTATTTCGTTTTCATTATGAGTTTTGATTGAAGTATAAACCCTCTGTTGTTCATGATATGATTTGGATATTGTTAAATGTAAATGATTATATAAGGAAGTAAGTAGCCTTGGCTTGTAGCTGTTTCTGTAATGTGAGGCAGCTTGATGTACAAGCACTTCACCTGGACAAGACAATAGTCTATTAAGTTATTATATAGATTATTGAATTTAGCTATTCTTCACTCCAACCTTGAATTTGATTTGATATATGATTTGGATAATGCTAAATTACTTTGATTGGATACAGCTTCAGCCAAATATATTGGCACCCTTACACTAAGAAATAATTCCCTATTTCTTCTCAAATCAGTTGAAATTGATGGTGGTCTGGTACCACTACTATACTGTGATGGTCTCCACACCTTGTTATTGTACTAGCTCCACTACTATACTATGATGGTCTCCACACCTTGTTATTGTACTAGCTCCACTACTATACTATGATGGTCTCCACATCTTGTCATCAAATGTATCTTTATAAAGCCCTTTTTACATCAGCCGATGTCACAAAGTGATGTACAGAAACTCAGCCTAAAATCCCAAACAGCAATGCAGATATAGATGCACGGTGGCTTCCCATTTAAGGTTCCACCAGCCACCTGTAGTTGGGAGGTAGTTCTGTAGTTGTATCTAGCCAGACTAGAAGGGTTCATGTAGATTGTTGGTAGAGAGGTAGTTCTGTAGTTGTTTACAGCCAGACTGGAAGGGTTCATGTAGATTGTTGGTAGAGACGTAGTTCTGTAGTATCGAGCCAGACTAGAAGGGTTCATGCAGATTTTTCAAGGTTGGTTTGATGGAGGCAGTTTTAAGGGAATTATTCACAGTGCCTGAATTAAGAAAGTGTTTAGTGATTTATGATTGTATGAGTCCTGTGGGAACAGGGTCCAAGGGGCAGGTAGTTGACCTCATATTATGGACCATTTCAGAGACAGATGTTGGGGTTTTCAATGAGAATGTGGTGAAACTGCAGCTGGGAGGCTCAGTGTGAAGCAGAGGGACATGTCTGAATAAAGGGGTAGATTGTACAGTGAAGCTGCAGTTGGGAGGCTCAGTGTGAAGCAGAGAGACAGGTCTGAATCAAGGGGTAGATTGGACAGTGAAGTAAATGCTCTTTATTGTGGATGTGGTGATTTGAAAAATGGTTGAACTAATTTCTTTACTACATAAAATATATTTCTGGGGCTCCCGTCACCATTTGAAATGAGATTGGTAAAGTACAACTTGTGTTCAGTGCCACTTTGTATGCAGTCTGGTGATATACCAGGGACTGGGGATGCAGTTAGGTTTGTATGCAGTCTAATGATACACCAGGGACTGGGGATGCAATTAGGTTTGTATGCAGTCTGGTGATGTACGAGGGCCTGGGGATGCACAGTTAGGTTTGTATGCAGTCTGGTGATGTACGAGGGCCTGGGGATGCACAGTTAGGTTTGTATGCAGTCTGGTGATGTACCAGGGCCTGGGGATGCAGTTAGGTTTGTATGCAGTCTGGTGATGTACGAGGGCCTGGGGATGCACAGTTAGGTTTGTATGCAGTCTGGTGATGTACCAGGGCCTGGGGATGCACAGTTAGCTTTGTTTTCCTCGAGGTCTTCTCCAGTTTGCTCCCAGCAGCATTCATAGAACGTAGATCACTGTTAAACTAGGCTGCAGAGCGTTTGTTTGACTGAATGAATATGACATTGCCTTAAATGCAGCATTAGATGTAAAGTTTACATTCTCATTCATTACAAATCTTCACTAATCAATCAACACATGCTTTCATTTCAACGTATCAATATAATATTATTAAATGAAATACATTTTAAAAATACCTTTTTTTGTCATACTTCTGTTCTATAGCTAGTTGCCCCATTTATTTTCATATTTATGTTGTTAGTCAGGCAGATGTTTTAAATTTGCCTATTGCTAGGCTATTCGCTAATGCTAACTAGCTAGCTAACATCCCGACCATGAGTTCACTAAGCTACTCTCCTGATAAAGAAGAGGAGGTCTGTTGGACGGAGAAAGAAACTCTGGTGAAAGAGGAGGAGGAAGAGAAGGATGTTACAATACAAAAACAAGTAGAGGGCGAGGCTGTTACTGTGAAAGAAGAAGAAAAAGTGAAAGAGGACTAAGAAGGTGTTCCAATAAAAGAACAGGGAAGATAACTCACATCGAAAGAGGAGGAGGAGGCGACAAAGGATCTAATTAACAACCGTAAGTACTATCTTGGAAACGGGCACAAACTGTCTGCAGTTGTCTAACTAATGTAGGTTTAAACTGTAAGTCCTGCTCTTTATTATGTTGTTTATAATGTAGGAATTGATGAAGCTAAACTGTAACGTGTGTATACCATCAAAGAGCGGGCCACCAACAAAACGCATTAATCATGCATCCAATATATTATTTTAGTTAAATACTGTAGTCCACAATATCTATTATTATAGTGGTCTCTACAGCTTAAAAACGTCCCTAATAGAGAGAGAGAGATAGGATACGGCATGGGTCAAAATGATTGATTGATGACCTTACGTCATGATGAAGTGTACATGTCTGAATATGGGCCTCCGGCCCGCCCCTGTTCCTGTGTTCACGTGTTAGAGGGTGTGTGTTATTTTATAGCTTTATGTTATGCTTTGAAGTAGGGTTGTTGTTTGATGTCTAGGGGGCTGGTTGAATTGAATTTTTGCGACCGTACACCCAGTTTTTATCTCCCTTATGGTTGTTATCTATGAAGCAGGAATGTCCAGGCTTATGTATCTGGGGCCTAGGCTTTATAGATGTCCAGAACAAGCCATTTTTTAAGACCTGAATATTAAACATCTAAAATATGTCTACAAGGGAATTCTCGGAGTGCTCTGTAGCTCATGTCATGAACCCAACGCCAAAAGCTTGGAGGATATTTTTGTATCTACCATGACATTCAAGGGGGAAAAGTGGTCTGCAGAAGGATCCAATTGTGCACTACTCTTTCTAAAACATTTTAGAAAACCACAGTACCGAAACTTTATGTTTATAGCGCACAATGCTAGAGCCTACGACTCTTACCTTCTTCTGAACCCCTTGATACAGCAAGGCGTGGCCCCCAGGGTCATCGCGCAAGGTAGTAAAATCTTGTGTTTTGTAGATCCAGCCTTCAACCAGAGATACATTGACAGTTTAAGCTTCTTACCCATGAGATTGGCTCAAATGCCAGAGGCCTTGGTTTTTGAAAACTCTGTGAAAGGCTGGTTCCCCCACTTCTTCACATCTGAGGAGAATCTACATTATATCGGATCATATCCCAGCCCAGAAATGTATGGGTGTGATCAAATGTCCCCCAAAGAGCATGAGAGATTCATGATTTGGTATGAGACAGTAAGACATGGCACCTTTGATTTCCATAAAGAGATGGAATCATACTGTGACAATGATGTGGTTATACTTCATGAAGGATGCCTCAGATTCAGAGAAGAGGTCATCAAAGATGCAGGTATTGACCCATGGAGTTGTACAACGATTGCATCGGCATGCATGAAAACATACCGTACACACTATCTCTATAGCGATCCCCTCGCCTGATAACTACCGACGCCAATTCAAGGCATACTCTAGTGGGTCCATTCAATGGCTAGAGTATATGGCCCAGGATAAAGACATTTTTATTCAACATGCTTTGAATCGAGGGGAGAAGGCATTTGGCTCTTACCATGTAGATGGCTACACCCAGATTGACGGGGTTGAGACCGTGTATGAGTACAATGGTTGTTTCTTCCATGGTTGCAAATCTTGCTTTGTGCCCCAGAACATGTGTGTCCTAACCCAAAAGACTTTTGGGGAAATGTACCAAGAGTTTCAAGACAAAGTTGCTTCTTTACAGGCTACTTATGGCCTAAAAGTGGTTGTTTTGTGGGAGCACGAATGGACAGCCCTCAAAAGTCTGATCCTCATGTTCAAGCATTCCTTTCCAGCTTTGACACCCCAGAACCACTGGAGCCAAGACAGGCCTTGTATGGCGGCCGTATCAATGCTTTGACATTGAGGTATGTAGCGCAACCCGACGAGACAATAGGCTATGTGGATTTTACATCCCTTTATCCGCATGTAATGAGTTCCTCATGCTATCCTATAGGTCATCCTGAAATTATTCATCGTGATTTTGACTTACCTCAAAACTATTTTGGTCTGATCAAAGCAACAGTCTACCCTCCAAGGGGTTTGTTTATACCTGTGTTGCCTTACAGGGGCCCTCAAGGAAAACCTTTCTTTCCCCTTTGTCGCACCTGCAGTGAAAACATACAACAAACCCCATGTGATCACACCGATCAAGAAAGAGCACTGACAGGTGTACATTTAAGTCATTTAGCAGACGCTCTTATCCAGAGCGACTTACAAATTGGTGCATTCACCTTATGACATCCAGTGGAACAGCCACTTTACAATAGTGCATCTAAATCTTTTAGGGGGGTGAGACCTTAAAGAGGTGGGGTTTCAGGTGTCTCCGGAAGGTGACACACAATACCCCATAATGACAAATCAAAAACAGTAAAAAAAAACACACTGCTCAAAAAAATAAAGGGAACACTAAAATAACACATCCTAGATCTGAATGAATGAAATATTATTATTAAAAACTTTCTTTACATAGTTGAATGTGCTGACAACAAGATCACACAAAAATTATCAATGGAAATCAAATGTATCAACCCATGGAGGTCTGGATTTGGAGTCACACTCAAAATTAAAGTGGAAAACCACACTACAGGCTGATCCAACTTTGATGTAATGTCCTTAAGTCAAAATGAGGCTCAGTAGTGTGTGTGGCCTCCACGTGCCTGTATGACCTCCCTACAATGCCTCGGCATGCTCCCGATGAGGTGGCGGATGGTCTCCTGAGGGAGACCTGGACTAAAGCATCCGCCAACTCCTGGAAAGTCTGTGGTGCAACTGTTAGTGGATGGAGCGAGACATGATGTCCCAGATGTGCTCAAATGGATTCAGGTCCGGGGAACGGGCGGGCCAGTCCATAGCATCAATGCCTTCCTCTTGCAGGAACTGCTGACACACTCCGGCCACATGAGGTCTAGCATTGTCTTGCATTAGGAGGAACCCAGGGCCAACCGCACCAGCATATGGTCTCACAAGGGGTCTGAGGATCTCATCTCGGTACCTAATGGCAGTCAGGCTACCTCTGGCGAGCACATGGAGGGCTGTGCGGCTCCCCAAAGAAATGCCCCACACCATGACTGACCCACCGCCAAACCAGTCATGCTGGAGGTTGCAGGCAGCAGAACGTTCTCCACGATGTCTCCAGACTCTGTCACGTCTGTCACATGTGCTCAGTGTGAACCTGCTTTCATCTGTGAAGAGCACAGGGTGCCAGTGGCGAATTTGACAATCTTGGTGTTCTCTGGCAAATGCCAAACGTCCTGCACGGTGTTTGGCTGTACGCACAACCCCACCTGTGGACGTCGGGCCCTCATACCACCCTCATGGAGTCTGTTTCTGACCGTTTGAGCAGACACATGCACATTTGTGGCCTGCTGGAGGTCATTTTGCAGGGCTCTGGCAGTGCTCCTCCTGCTCCTCCTTGTACAAAGGCGGAGGTAGCGGTCCTGCTGCTGGGTTGTTGCCCTCCTACGGCCTCCCCCACGTCTCCTGGTAGCGCCTCCATGCTCTGGACACTACGCTGACATACACAGCAAACCTTCTTGCCACAGCTCGCATTGATGTGCCATCCTGGATGAGCTGCACTACCTGAGCCACTTGTGTGGGTTGTAGACTCCGTCTCATGCTACCACTAGAGTGAAAGCACCGCCAGCATTCAAACGTGACCAAAACATCCGCCAGGAAGCATAGGAACTGAGAAGTGGTCTGTGGTTATCATCTGCAGAACCACTCCTTTATGGAGTATGGGTCACAGCTGAATTCTCTAAGGCTTTAGAGATGGGGTATCGTGTGGCCAAAATCTTTGAAGTATGGAACTTTTCAAAGAAATCAGACACTTTTTAAAGAGTACATCAAGACCTTCTTGAGATGTAAGCAAATGGCTTCAGGCTATCCTGCATCGGTCACAGATCAAGAGAGTAAAGACAGGTACATTCAAGACTATCATGACAGAGAAGGCATCCTTCTTGACCCTGACAGAATAGAGGTCAACAAAACCAAACGAAATGTGTCGAAATTGTACTTAAATTCGCTTTGGGGCAAATTAGCGCAGAGGTGTAATATGCTAACAACGTCGATTATTAAAGACCCTGAAGAATTTTTGGAATTCATTTTTTCGGACCAATACGAAATTTCACATTTTTCATTCTTGAGTCAAGACATTGCCTTGGTGCAATGGCGACGTAACAAGAAGTGGGTTCTACCCCCGGGTAATGTAAATGTGTTTCTTGCCGCATTTACCACGGCCTATGGCCGACTTGAACTGTACAAGCTCATGGAGCAGCTTCAGAGGTGGGTACTTTACCACGATACAGACTCTGTGGTCTATGTAAGCAAACCAGGGGATTGGAGCCCCCCACTCAGCAACTATCTGGTTGGCTTAACGAGCAAACTCGCAGAGGGTGACCATATCACAGAATGGTCATCCTGTGGGCCCAAAAGCTATGCTTTTAGAACGCTAAAGAATCACGTGGTATTGAAAGCCAAAGGAGTGACTCAAAACTATGAAAATGCCCAGCGTGTAAACTTGGAATCAATCACACGCTTGGTCGAGGGGTTCCTATATGACAGGAATAGTGAAAAGATTGTTAGGAATAAAAAGGGCTTCCATCTGAGGAATGCCCCACTCATTAAAAGATTCAGGGTTGTCTATGACAAGAGAGTGCTTTTGCCTGACGGGGCCACATTGCCCTATGGCTACTGACTTATGCTACAGGCCGCAGTGTGTCAGGTGTGACTCAAAACAACTATGAAAAAAATACCCCTTGTGTAAAAACTAGGAATCAATCACACACTTGTTTGAGGGGGTTCCTAAATGACAGGAATAGTGACTTTGAGATTTAGGAGCTCCTACAAAAGATTGTTGGGTATAATAAAGGGCTTCCATCTGAGGAAGGCCCCACTTACTAAAAGATTCAGGGTTGTCTGACAAGAGACTGCTTTTGCCTGACTGGACCACATTACCCCTTTGGCTGCTGACTTATGCTACAAGCTACAGGGGTCTTAAAGCTTAAGATATAATGACTGCTGTAGAAGGTTTTGACCCCCGGTTGCAACTACCATTTTCGGCCTTAATCGCAGGGCCTTCGAATAGTGGTAAAACGTGTTTTGTAAAAAGTATTTTAGAGAATTCTGAACATGTGTTATCTCAAAAGCCTGATAATGTTGTGTGGTGTTATTCATGTTATCAACCTCTGTATGATGAATTGTTGAAGACAATAAAAATCAAGTTTGTTGAAGGAATACCTGATACCCTGTCTGATGATGAACTTTTACCTCCTCATAAAAACAATCTGTTGGTTTTGGACGATATGCTATTTGCAGGTAGCGAACATCCCGAAATTGCCCGAGCGTTTACCCAATATACTCATCACAGAAACCTGTCCGTGCTTTACTTGGTGCAGAATGTGTTTGACCAAGGTAAAAATAGCCGCACCATCAGTTTGAACTCCAATTACATGGTTTTGTTCAAAAATCCTAGAGACAAACTACAAATTAACACTCAGCAGATGTACCCGGGAAGGAAATCCTACTTTATGGAGAGCTACGAGGACGCTACCCAAGCGCCATTTTCTTATTTAATCGTGGATTTAAAAGCAAATACTCCAGAACACCTGAGGCTACGGACCGGTCTGTTCCCGTGGGAGTGGCCGGCTGCGTACATTCCTAAAAAAAAAAAGTAGCCTCTATGTCTCTGTGTTTAAAAAGAAACTTGCCCCTCTTGAGAAGCCTAGTTGGGGCTACATCTAATGAACGGAAGGCCATCTTGGGTCACTGTTCTTCAGATCTCATATTATCCCTATGTGAGATTGCTTTGAATCTTCTCAAAGGACGCATTCCACTCACCCTGACACAATTGAAAAAATTAAAGAGACAAAAGACCTCGATCAAGCTCTTTGCCAATAAAAGGGTCAGTCTTCAAAAGAAACGACATAGCATACAACAGTCTGGCAGTTTTATTCTACCTTTACTAAGTATAGCCGTGCCCTTCATCACCAGCCTTATTGCAGCCCGACGTGGTGGTTGAACACATAGGGTGATGGCCAATAAAATGTATCTGGTGCCACAACAAGAGTTGGATAGACTTAAAAAAACAAGTGCAGGGGCCCCCGAAAATATCAGACAAAAAGCGGGAAATGATTTGGATACGGCCATGAAGGATATTTTGAATCAAAAAGGATTGAACCCCTATGATAAGGTCCAAAAATACACAAACCTCTTGCAAAGGTATTTGTCCTTGGTGAAACAAGGGGAGAGAGAGACAGGCCATTTAACTATTTCCCTACAGGACCCTTTAAAAGATGACGAGCCTCGCGAGAGCCACGCCCCTGTAATGCCTGTACCTGCGAGCTTAACGTCTGAAGATCAAATTCCTGTTGAAGATAAAGTTATGCATGACTTGTTAACCCATGTTCCGGCACGTAACAGGAAAAATGTTAGCTACATTATGAACAAGCTAAAAGACTCAAATGGGGCAGCTACTTGGAACGACAAAGGAGAGTTTATCCTTCAGGGGGCGGTTGTCAAGGGTTCACATATACTTGACTTGCTGATGACCGCAGACCTCCAGGGTGGCTTCAGTTTCTTAAGGCCCTGGCCATCCTCAACATACCCCTCTCGGGTGTACCCAACTATAAGATTTGGCAACAGATTCACTCTTTAAAACACAAACCTTCACCGAGATACAGCACCCCTAAAGATGCCCCAAAACCCTCGCATCCTTATGAAATGAATGACGATAACCCATTTACCCCACTGAACGCCTCTGGACCTTTCCCTAATCCCGATCTCTCTGGGTGGTTAGCCTTTTGAATGACTTTTGAATGCCTATGATTAAATTCAATAAATTTTATTTAAAAAAATAAGCAATTTAACATTTGTGGCATTCTTGAAACATTTGGCGTGAGCATACGCCTCGATTACACGTTCTTTAAAGGATACACATTTGAACACTTTTGATATTTTCTAACAAAACAAGCTACAACTTTATCATTACTTCTTAAATCATCCTTATAAAGAGACATAACATCTTCAAAAGAAACTCCCGGGCTCTTTGGCATAGGTAGAATACACAGTGTTAACCGCATGTCGTTGAAAGGGTATCTTGCACCTGTTTGATGTTGTAGTATATCTTTGAGCCATTTTTGGTCAGAAATTCTTTAATAGATTTGGGGAAATGTGAAAAACCGGGGGGAAAGCCATAGGAATCAAAAAAAGTTGCGATTTTTCTTCCTCCTTCCTCTTCTAATGTCACAGCTAGCCAATGTTCACCCAATGTTCACCAAACATTGCAGGCCGCACCTTCCATTTCTCCATAGGTAATTCATCACAAGCCAACACTCCGCAAAATTGTTTTCCAATCATTCGGCTCATCAGCCCTTCCAACTCTTGGGTATTCATGTCTTTTGCTCAACGATCCTTAATAATAATCTACTAAAACCTGTCTTCGGCTATTCACCTCCAAGATTGAATCAGAGCAGGCATAAACAATCATGCTAACGGTACAGGCTAAAGGTGTACGGAAACGCATTTCCAGCCTGAGGTTACCTTGGGACATCTGGGGATAAATTGAAAGCATACATTGTGTAACCCTCTGCAAAATCATTTCTGTCAATAGGTAAAGAGAGATCTTTTAGATGCCTCCCGGTAGCCAGGAATAGATTGTAAAATTCTCGCACAGATATGATGTTATTAAATTGCGGTTGGAAAGCCTTAGCTGGGACCTGACGTCCGTCCTGACACAGAGCGACATACTCTGCATTGAAGTGTTGAAAATTAAATGGGTTTTTATTTAAGCTGCCCGTATTGGAGGCGTGATCAACCAAACCTATAACCACATATCGCGGTAAAGGGCCTAGAAATAGGTTTTCTTGACTGCAGATTCTGCTGCCCACAGGTATGTTAAAGGTTTTCATGGTAATTCTTTGGAGAGGGTAAAGGGCATTTCCTTTCAGCAAATCCTGTGAGTGACCCAGACGAACTGCCGGAGATACCGATACTTTTTTAAAAAAAGCGTGGCCCCCAACACTTTTAAGCTAAAGTCCCCATCCGTTGCAGACATTAGGCAAAACTCATCCTTGGCCCTGGTTAATTTTAGTCTTAAATCAACCGCATTTAAGAGTAAACGTTCTTGAAAGACGGACGCATTACTGGGGAGAGTCAGGTAGAAGCCGCTGTGTTCCATTATGCCCTCCGGTGTACACCCGAATGAGGATGTATTTTATCATGCATGGGGGATTAAATTAACCCCTGATGCCTCCACTACATCCTTCTCTAATACCCAGCTGTTGAATTTTAGCGGACAGTTTTTCCAGCGGACCAGCACCCATTTGCGACCTTTCTCTCTCTTTTGATCTAGAATCTCATCTACGTGAAACACCTTGTCTTTACCCACCTTTCCCTTCTGTAATTCCTGCTCATCAAAAGATCCCGTTATAAGTTCCCCGTCATAATCTTTTAATATGTAGACCGGGGGTATGCGCGGCAGACATTCTGTAACCGTGAAAAGCTCATCACTGTATCCTTGCACGTATTTTTTATCGAAAACACCCCTAAACTTTGATATACGTACCAAGTCCCCCACAATAAATTTAAAATGTTTTTTTTTCTTACGGCGAAGAGGGAGCAAACCATACAGATTTTTAAAGACTTGAAAAGAGTTTTCCGAAGAGACTTCGGAGGGTTTCATCCTTATACTTTTATGATAACTATTGTTATACGCAATTACTAAATCTTGAACTATATCTATATATCTATGCATGTTGTGAGCTGTAAAATAGCGCTACATCCGCTCCTTCAGAGTTCGGTTAAAGCGTTCAACCACAGAAGCTTTCAAATCCGATCCTGTAGCAAAATGTACTATATTGTGCTTTTTCATTAGTTTCTGAAAGGTCTTATTAAAGAATTATTTTCCGCCATCGGTCTGCACTTTCTTGGGGGCGCCTCCTTCCTTCAAGATAGAGGCAAATGCCCTGGTCACCTCAGCGCCGCTCTTATTCTTTAAGACCCGGACAAAAGCTATTTTAGAGAAAATATCTATGACCGTTAGCATGTAGCGGTTTCCTTCATTTTTATACATTTACATTTACATTTAAGTCATTTAGCAGATGCTCTTATCCAGAGCGACTTACAAATTGGTGCATTCACCTTATGACATCCAGTGGAACAGTCACTTTACAATAGTGCATCTAAATCTTAAAAGGGGGGTGAGAAGGATTACTTTATCCTATCCTAGGTATTCCTTAAAGAGGTGGGGTTTCAGGTGTCTCCGGAAGGTGGTGATTGACTGTCCTGAGGGAGTTTGTTCCACCATTGGGGGCCAGAGCAGCGAACAGTTTTGACTGGGCTGAGCGGGAACTGTACTTCCTCAGTGGTAGGGAGGCAAGCAGGCCAGAGGTGGATGAACGCAGTGCCCTTGTTTGGGTGTAGGGCCTGATCAGAGCCTGGAGGTACTGAGGTGCCGTTCCCCTCACAGCTCCGTAGGCAAGCACCATGGTCTTGTAGCGGATGCGAGCTTCAACTGGAAGCCAGTGGAGAGAGCGGAGGAGCGGGGTGACGTGAGAGAACTTGGGAAGGTTGAACACCAGACGGGCTGCGGCGTTCTGGATGAGTTGTAGGGGTTTAATGGCACAGGCAGGGAGCCCAGCCAACAGCGAGTTGCAGTAATCCAGACGGGAGATGACAAGTGCCTGGATTAGGACCTGCGCCGCTTCCTGTGTGAGGCAGGGTCGTACTCTGCGGATGTTGTAGAGCATGAACCTACAGGAACGGGCCACCGCCTTGATGTTAGTTGAGAACGACAGGGTGTTGTCCAGGATCACGCCAAGGTTCTTAGCGCTCTGGGAGGAGGACACAATGGAGTTGTCAACCGTGATGGCGAGATCATGGAACGGGCAGTCCTTCCCCGGGAGGAAGAGCAGCTCCGTCTTGCCGAGGTTCAGCTTGAGGTGGTGATCCGTCATCCACACTGATATGTCTGCCAGACATGCAGAGATGCGATTCGCCACCTGGTCATCAGAAGGGGGAAAGGAGAAGATAAATTGTGTGTCGTCTGCATAGCAATGATAGGAGAGACCATGTGAGGTTATGACAGAGCCAAGTGACTTGGTGTATAGCGAGAATAGGAGAGGGCCTAGAACAGAGCCCTGGGGGACACCAGTGGTGAGAGCGCGTGGTGAGGAGACAGATTCTCGCCACGCCACCTGGTAGGAGCGACCTGTCAGGTAGGACTCAATCCAAGCGTGGGCCTCGCCGGAGATGCCCAACTCGGAGGGGTGGAGAGGAGGATCTGATGGTTCACAGTATCGAAGGCAGCCGATAGGTCTAGAAGGATGAGAGCAGAGGAGAGAGAGTTAGCTTTAGCGGTGCGGAGCGCCTCCGTGATACAGAGAAGAGCAGTCTCAGTTGAATGACTAGTCTTGAAACCTGACTGATTTGGATCAAGAAGGTCATTCTGAGAGAGATAGCGGGAGAGCTGGCCAAGGACGGCACGTTCAAGAGTTTTGGAGAGAAAAGAAAGAAGGGATACTGGTCTGTAGTTGTTGACATCGGAGGGATCGAGTGTAGGTTTTTTCAGAAGGGGTGCAACTCTCGCTCTCTTGAAGACAGAAGGGACGTAGCCAGCGGTCAGGGATGAGTTGATGAGCGAGGTGAGGTAAGGGAGAAGGTCTCCGGAAATGGTCTGGAGAAGAGAGGAGGGGATAAGGTCAAGCGGGCAGGTTGTTGGGCGGCCGGCCGTCACAAGACGCGAGATTTCATCTGGAGAGGGGAGAAAGAGGTCAGAGCACAGGGTAGGGCAGTGTGAGCAGAACCAGCGGTGTCGTTTGACTTAGCAAACGAGGATCGGATGTCGTCAACCTTTTTTTCAAAATGGTTGACAAAGTCATCTGCAGAGAGGGAGGAGGGGGGAGGGGGAGGAGGATTCAGGAGGGGGAGAAGGTGGCAAAGAGCTTCCTAGGGTTAGAGGCAGAAGCTTGGAATTTAGAGTGGTAGAAAGTGGCTTTAGCAGCAGAGACAGAAGAGAAAAATGTAGAGAGGAGGGAGCGAAAGGATGCCAGGTCCGCAGGGAGGTGAGTTTTCCTCCATTTCCGCTCGGCTGCCCGGAGCCCTGTTCTGTGAGCTCGCAATGAGTCGTCGAGCCACGGAGCGGGAGGGGAGGACTGAGCCGGCCTGGAGGATAGGGGGCATAGAGAGTCAAAGGATGCAGAAAGGGAGGAGAGGAGGGTTGAGGAGGCAGAATCAGGAGATAGGTTGGAGAAGGTTTGAGCAGAGGGAAGAGATGATAGGATGGAAGAGGAGAGAGTAGCGGGGAGAGAGAGCGAAGGTTGGGACGGCGCGATACCATCCGAGTAGGGGCAGTGTGGGAAGTGTTGGATGAGAGCGAGAGGGAAAAGGATACAAGGTAGTGGTCGGAGACTTGGAGGGGAGTTGCAATGAGGTTAGTGGAAGAACAGCATCTAGTAAAGATGAGGTCGAGCGTATTGCCTGCCTTGTGAGTAGGGGGAAGGTGAGAGGGTGAGGTCAAAAGAGGAGAGGAGTGGAAAGAAGGAGGCAGAGAGGAATGAGTCAAAGGTAGACGTGGGGAGGTTAAAGTCGCCCAGAACTGTGAGAGGTGAGCCGTCCTCAGGAAAGGAGCTTATCAAGGCATCAAGCTCATTGATGAACTCTCCGAGGGAACCTGGAGGGCGATAAATGATAAGGATGTTAAGCTTGAAAGGGCTGGTAACTGTGACAGCATGGAATTCAAAGGAGGCGATAGACAGATGGGTAAGGGGAGAAAGAGAGAATGACCACTTGGGAGAGATGAGGATCCCGGTGCCACCACCCCGCTGACCAGAAGCTCTCGGGGTGTGCGAGAACACGTGGGCGGATGTCTGCATGTCACATAGATCAGCCTGAAACTGGGACAATGGGTGTGTAGAAAAACTCTATTTCTAGGAAAATGTTTTCTCACGGGTTTATGCAAAGTGTGCGCATCTTGTTCGGATAGCCACTCATTGACTTTAGCATCGCTTAACCTGTGACCTGTTTCTTCTGCTAAAGCGCTGTAAACGTTCCTTACCCCCATAAGACCCCGAGTTAGAGGGATTATAATAAATGTTTTTCAAAATCTGCTCTGCCATCCTTCTTGCCTCTCTGAGGTCCAATAACGTTAATGAGCCACTTTCAAATAACAACAACATTTCATTTTCATTTTTGGGATTTTTATTTTTCATGAAAACATTAGGTATTACGTATACAGACAATCCATAATTCGTTGCAGGATACATGCCCCCCCTTTCTCTATGATCGAATCATGTAAAACCTTGTATATTTGGCTTAAACAGGTTTGTTTCGCTGAATTTTTACAACAGACACATCGGCTATAAAAGTATATAAACAACAAATATGATACATGTTACAATTAAAGGGTGTTTCAAACAAATAAAATAAAAGTTAGTCTAGTTCTTCAGAATCACCACCAAGCCGGGTAACCATTTGTGTCCATTGTAGAACCTCGCCAGCATGGCGTACATGATTCATGATTTGGTCCATTTTCAAAACACGCTCTACATTAGCCCCCCGGAATTGGGGGTTTTGTAGAACGCGACATTGTTCACTTTATTTTCAATAATTTGATGCATAACACTTGTAAGTTCTCTCAAAAGAATAAATGTATTTATTCTATCTAACATCGTATACACATAGTTACCCATTGCTCTACATCTAAATAACAAAAATGTCACTCGGGCTCTTGGGGTTTATTGAGCCAGAAAGTCATCACATCAGACACCACAGCCTCCCGGTATTTGTTATCCTTCACCAGGGTGTGTCGGATTTCTTTGAGTTTCCTTCACCAGGGTGTGTCGGATTTCTTTGAGTTTCTCGTGTATGTGAACCGCTTCCTTCAGTTCATGTAGGAACGCCTCGGTTACCCCGTAAACTCTGCGGATAGACGGCACAAGGCCCATAGCCTCCAGGGCTCTGACCAGCGATGGTATAAACCGGCCGGACCAAAGTCTCTTCACCAGCGCCTCAAAATTGTTGAAGAAGTAGTATCTTGGGGGGTCGTATAGGCAGGGATGCCTTCGCTGGCTGGGGTGATTAATCTCACAACCGATGCATTTTTCTCGTATATATTCTCCAATCACCACGTCTAAAAGCATGGCTACTGAGGCCTTGATTGTGTCCACAAAAATAGTACTGACCACCCCATCAAACACGTCCTCAGGTTGTGTACATGTAGGGGGTGTCGAGGGTCTTGCCAGGGGGGAGTAGAATGGAGGGCTGTGAGGCATACAATCCTTAGTGTCGGGAGCCCAGGCCGTTTCGGAGTTCGGGTATGCGTTAGGAATATCCATGGTCAATGCGTAGGTTAAGAACTGTAGGTTTTAAGAACCAGCCTTTTATTCTTGAACCAGCCCTCGGGGTATCTGGGCGGGGTTAACAACACCGCTTACCTCGCTTTCTTTGGGGGCTGCCTCTCCTGACGTTGTATCTTCTTGCGGATGCTTTGAGTCGTAATCCTCAGGATTCGTATATATTATGCACTTCTTTATCCGTACAATGCTCTGGTGCTTTTGGCTCTGTACAAACAGAGCGTCCAACATCTCCAACATTTTCAATTCCATTAAAGGCCAGCTTTTAAAGGGTATAAGCATTCGAAGCCGGAAATCCCCGTCCGAACCGCCATCCCGGATGTTTTGGTTTCGGATTTCCGCGGTGCTGACGTAGAACTCCACGCAGCCGCAGGGGAGTCCATTTTTCCGTTGTATTTCAACCCTGTGAAATACTCTTCCTGAGGTGTCCGGGGTACCTTCCCAACGGGTCTCGTAGCCTGTGAACAAGCTGTAACCCTTGGTGATACGGCTCAGTTCGGGACACAAAACCTGTCGAAAAACCGTCCAGTCTTCAACATCATAAGTCACGCCTAATTTCTGGTCGGTATATTCTTCTCCTTCGGCTAACGTATAGAGTTTCACGCTACAGGCCAAGTAATCAAACAGATACCCCCAATGCTGTCCGTTAGACATCAACACTTCATCTTTCAGCGCCGTTGCGGCGGTATCTGGGTTCTATACACGTTTAGAAACCGCTTTTTTGGTGCATCGTATATTGCGGCTGTATACTTTGCCCTTTCTCTGTTTCAGACGCGGTCCTGCCTCCGAGGCTACAGTCATCACAGCTTTGCCACTGATCGCAAAATCCATGTTTAAAAAATAGGGTTTGCGGTTCTGGGTTCGCAAGCCTTGTTCTGGACATTTATAATGCTGAGGCCCCAGCGCTATAGCCCCAGACATTCCTGCTTCATCAGATAACAAACATAAGGGCGATAAAGATGGGGGACATGGTCCCAAAAGTTCAAACACTCAAACAACACCCTCCCCAGTTCAACCAGCCCCCCTACTCATCAAACAACAACCCTACTTCAAAGCATAACATATAGATATAAAATAGCAAACACCCTCTAACACATGACCACACGAACATGGGGGACGGGGCGGGGGCACATATTTAAACATGCACGCGTCATCATGACGTAGGGGGTAGTCCGGGGTATACCCCATGGAAGTGACTCTCAGAGCCATTAGATCCTGGCGTCCACAGACTTGTTCTTCCAACGCATATCCGGGCAGCCTTGAAGCACTCAGGACGCGTTCCATTTGACACAAAGCTAGCCTTATTTTAAGCCATTCTCGCATCCTTAGCGCTGGAGAAAAACTCTCGGGTTCTGCCCGATAAAAGGGTTGGGACACGCTGTCTGTGAATATCTTAACCGTAGATTCCTCCGGGTTGAATATGTACGAAATATGTCCCTCGCTTGTACACAAAAATCCGTTAAAACATTCGGGAGCCTCAAACAAAATATCCTCCAAGCTTTTGGCGTTGGGTTCATGACATGAGCTACAGAGCACTCCGAGAATTCCCCTTGTAGACATATTTTAGATGTTTAATATTAAGGTCTTAAAAAGTGGCTTGTTCTGGACATCTATAAAGCCTAGGCCCCAGATACATAAGCCTGGACATTCCTGCTTCATAGATAACAACCATAAGGGAGATAAAAACTGGGTGTACGGTCCTCAAAAGTTCAAACACTCAAACAACACCCTCCCCAGTTCAACCAGCCCCCCTAGACATCAAACAACAGGCCTACTTCAAAGCATAACATAAAGCTATAAAATAACACACACCCTCTAACACGTGAACACAGGAACAGGGGGGGCGGGCCAGAGGCCCATATTCAGACATGTACACGTCATCATGACGTAAGGTCATCAATCAATCATTTTGACCCATGCCGTATCCTATCTCTCTCCTAATAAATCAGACTTGTCATCAAATGTTTTTGGGTGCTTACACTTATTTTACAGATTACCTACCAATACAAATCAATACACACACAAGTCCCCAAAATAACAAGAAAGAAATTGAGAAATATCAGAACGTTGTCGGACTCCGGAATATAAATATTTAAGCCTCCCAAGTGGGGCAGCAGTCAAGTCACTGCAGCTCAGTGCAAGAGGCGTCTCTACAATCCCTGGTTCTAATCCAGGCTGTATGACAACCAGCTGTGATCGGGAGTCCCATAGGGCGGCGCACAATTGGCCCAGCGTCGTTCAAGTTATGTGAGGGTTTGGCCGGCCGGGAAGTCCTTGTCCCATCGCGCTCTAGCGATTCCTTGTGGCGGCCGGGCCCATTCACGCTGACTTTGGTCGCCAGCAGGACTGTGTTTCCTCCGACACATTGGTGTGCCTGGCCTCCGGGTTATACAAGCAGTGTGTCAAGAAGTGCAGTGCGGCTTGGCAGAGTCGTGTTTCAGAGGATGCATGGCTCTCGACCTTCGCCTCTTCGAGTCCGTAGGGGAGTTGCAATTGGATTTCATGACATAGCTAGCTAACAGCCATGGAGGAGGGTGAAAGGATAGCAGACCCAACTGTCAGTGAGAGAGGAGGCTATTCTGGATAGGGCAGGTACTTTTGTGTAGTTCTTGTCCCTAGAAGTGAGGACGGAGATAATAGTAACATAATATTCAGTGTGGTGTAATTTGACTATAATGAAGTCTGTTTCTTGTGAGGTTTTCTGTCCTCAGATAAAGAGCTCTATGAAAGCCAGTCTACATATGAAGAGGTCACAATGAAGAGCTGTGGTTCTCAGTCCTGGGGACTCAGAGGCACATTGTTGTTTTTGCCTCAGCACTGCACAGCTGATTCAAATGATCAACTGACCATCAAGCTTCAAGTGGTATTTATGTATTCATTTGTGGTGCTATCCTTGATATGACCCTGTTATTGTCACATGCTACACATGCACATATGTGTGCCCATGCATCTATCAATCCAATGTTATAATGGATATTATACTTTAGTAATCCACAATGACCTGGTGATGTAACTGTTGAAGGAATTAAATTTCTCTGTTCTAATACCCAATTAAAATTAAACACTGTCAATTCATAAGAATTTGTAAGACCCTTATTTTATAGAAATGGACAGAGCCCGGTTTTAAAGTCAAATAGCAGCCTTTATTCACGAGAGTACTGCTCCTTACACATTATACCACAGGTTATAAACTGAAAATGACGTCAGCGTTTTCCAAATGTTCCGTCTCTTCTTGACACTGGTATAAAGGCTCTATAGTTCTCAAGCCTTCCCTCCTCGCCTAGAGCCAAGGTCAGCCAGTGTAGATAAGCATTCTAGTCAGTCTGGAGATATAGTTAATTCATTTCTACCAAGGAACAGACAGTCATTGTTCTAAACTCTTGACCACATTCACACACATTATATTCAGTACTGGGATCAAGAAAGAAAACTCATACACATACAGAATAGTATTCTGATTAGTACATATACAGTAACATAATAGTATTCTGATTAGTCAGTCCTGATTGAAATGTGTACATCATTAGTCATCATTGATAAAAATTCCCTTAACCGTAACAGTTTAATAATTACATTGTCTTCCATATTCCTACAGATACCTTGTAACTGGAGATTCCTTCTAAACGATTGCCTACAGTTAACGTGTAGGGCGCTGCACAGTTGGGTGACCAGGGTCATCTGGGACTGCCTCCTGGAGCAATTCAGGTGTGTGAAGGCTACCTGTGTCCTGCGTAACTTCATGAGGATGAACACGAGGACCAGGAGGGGCTCTGCAGTTCGCCGCCGTGTGCCAGAGGAGAAGTCTGCTGCTCTGCAGAATGTTTCAAGGATGGGGTCCAACAACACAGCAAGAGAGGCAATTGTGTGCTGGAGATCTTCACCTCCTACTTCTTCAAAGAGGGTGTTGTTCCCTGGCAACACCATAGACTAGACTATGCACAACCAAAAGCTCTTTTAAGAGCCATTCACATTGCAGTAAAAGTATTGTTCCATTTACTTAGCTATGTCAACTGCAGTTATTCAATTCACAGTATTTCTCCCTTTGATTTCTACTTCTCATGTGAGGGTGCTGTTTAGGTAAGGGTGTGATGTCTGTGCAAAAACAAAACAGGCTATTTTAAATCACTAATATTGAAAAAATGTATAACAATTAGACACCCTATAACCGACACCTACACACTCATGTATCAATCTGATTGATGGATTGTGTTGTGCAGTAAGCAGGTTCAGATGTATAACTGTGGCTCCTTCCACCTTCAAAGAATAGGCAAGAGGGCCAACCGTGGAGAATACTAAGACATTTAATTATTTCTATAACTAAGCTATATTGTTTGTCCTCGTGTGTCCGTTCATGTTTTTCAGTATAAAAGTACTCTGCAGCCACTTAGTGTGGTGTGGACACCAGGTGAGGCCACACACAGATTCCTGTTGAACACTGTCACTTTAACTACCTTATTTTCTCAATAACAGTCTCTCTCCTTCACTTCATCCCTCTCTCCCCTCCTCCCTAAACCTTCTAGGTTATATCAGCTGTGTCGGTGAACCCCTCCTCTATCTGAACTGGCTACATAGAGGGCACAGCATGATTAGAGGTGAGAGGTCACTTGGTCAGGACAGCAGGAAGTATTATTAAAGATATGCTTTACATTGAAATACAGATAGAGATGCAGTAGTCCCAGAGTTAATGATCCAATGTCAGTTTATATTATACAGGAAGTATTATTAAAGAGATGCTTTACATTGAAATACAAATAGAGATGCAGTAGTCCCAGATCCAAGATCAGTTTTGCATTTCACCTCCTGATTGATGACTAACAATGTTAGAATAAAATAAAATAAAAACACAAGACTTAGAGCATGTTTATCTCTCCATATGTCTCTAGTCTGCAGATATGTTTTGATGTGAGAAAGGAAGCCAACCCCCAGTCCCATCATCGCCACATCACCTGCTTTTAAGTAAACGTTATCTTTGGACCACACCCTTTTTACATCCGGATGAACCATCAAATGATATTCTTTTATTTCTACCCATCAACTCACTTCTGCGCTTTAATGCTGTCTTGAATTTATTCTTTCCAATTGGCTTGTGATACTTGGGTTTAGTATCAAGTGAGCATATTTGTAAATGTCAGTTTGATGAGCTCACAATGTCGTTAAACCCGTTTGTCCACCTGACCAATAATTTAATTGCTATTACAGTTGAAGTCGGAAGTTTACATACACTTAGGTTGGAGTCAAATATAACTCATTTTTCAACCACTCCCCAAATTTCCCGTGAACAAACTATAGTTTTGGCAAGTCGGTTAGGACATCTACTTTGTCCATGACATAAGTCATTTTTTCCAACAATTGTTTACAGACAGATTATTTCACTTATAATTCACTGTGTCACAATTCCAGTGGGTCAGAAGTTTACATACACTAAGTTGACTGTGCCTTTAAACAGCTTGGAAAATTCCAGAAAATTATGTCACGCTTTAGAAGCTTCTGTTAGGCTGATTGACATCATTTGAGTGAGTCAATTGGAGGTGTACTTGTGGATGTATTTCAAGGCTTACCTTCAAACTCAATGCCTCTGCTTGACATCATGGGAAAATCAAAAGAAATCAGCCAAGACGTCAGAAAAAAATTGTAGACCTCCACAAGTCTGGTTCATCCTTTGGAGCAATTTCCAAACTCGTTCATCTGTACAAACAATAATACGCAAGTATAAACACCATGGGACCACGCAGCCGTCATACCGCTCAGGATGGAGACGCGTTTTGTCTCCTAGAGATGAACGTACTTTGGTGCGAAAAGTGCAAATCAATCCCAGAACAACAGCAAAGGACCTTGTGAAGATGCTGGAGGAAACAGGTACCAAAGTATCTATTTTCACAGTAAGAACGAGTCCTATATCAACATAACCTGAAAGGCTGCTCAGAAAGGAAGAAGCCACTGCTCCAAAACGGCCATAAAAAAGCCAGACTACAGTTTGCAACTGCACATGGGGACAAAGATGGTGCTTTTTGGAAAAATGTCCTCTGGTCTGATGAAACAAAAATAGAACTGTTTGGCCATAATGGCCATCATTATATTGGAGGAAAAAGGGGGAGACTTGCAAGCCGAAGAACACCATCCCAACCGTGAAGCACGGGGGTGGTAGTATCATGTTGGAGGGGTGCTTTGATGCAGGAGGGACTGATGCACTTCACAAAATAGATGGCATCATGAGGCAGGAAAATTATGTGGATATATTGAAGCAACATCTCAAGACATCAGTCAGGAAGTTAAAGCTTGGTCGCAAATGGGTCTTCCAAATGGATAATGACCTCAAGCACACATCTAAAGTTGTGGCAAAATGGCATAAGGACAACGAAGTCAAGGTATTGGAGTGGCCATCACAAAGCACTGACCTCAATCCCATAGAAAATTTGTGGGCAGAACTAAAGCGTGTGCGAGCAAAGAGGCCTACAAACCTGACTCAGTTACACCAGCTCTGTCAGGAGGAATGGGCCAAAATTCACCCAACTTATTGTGGGAAGCTTGTGGAAGGCTACCCGAAACATTTGACCCAAGTTAAACAATTTAAAGGCAATGCTACCAAATACTAATTGAGTGTATGTAAACTCCTGACCCACTGTGAATGTGATGAAAGACATGAAAGCTGAAATAAATTATTCTCTCTACTATTATTCTGACATTTCACATTTTTAAAATAAAGTGGTGATCCTAACTGACCTAAGACGGAGAATTTCTACTAGGATTAAATGTCAGGAATGTATTTGGCTAAGGTGTATGTACACTACTGATTTCAACTGTCATTGTCACAGTTTCGTTTAAGTAAATGCCCCATGAAATGTTTAAACTCTGCAGTCTGTAAGAATGACGGAAAACACTAAGCCTTTATGAATGCCCGTTCTTCTGACAGCTGACCATCTCTGTACCCTCCACCCTGACCATCTCTATACTCTCCACCCTGACCATCTCTATACCCTCCACCCTGACCATCTCTATACCCTCCACCCTGACCATCTCTATACTCTCCACCCTGACCATCTCTGTACCCTCCACCCTGACCATCTCTATACTCTCCACCCTGACCATCTCTATACCCTCCACCCTGACCATCTCTATACCCTCCACCCTGACCATCTCTATACCCTCCACCCTGACCATCTCTATCAATTTGTAAGTCGCTCTGGATAAGAGCGTCTGCTAAATGACTTAAATGTAAATGTATAACCTTTGGGCCGACTAGAGACATTATTATGTAATTGTGATTTATTTAAAAATTTTATTTCACCTTTATTTAACCAGGTAGGCTAGTTGAGAACAAGTTCTCATTTGCAACTGCGTCCTGGCCAAGATAAAGCATAGCAGTGTGAACAGACAACACAGAGTTACACATGGAGTAAACAATTAACAAGTCAATAACACAGTAGAAAAAAAGAGTCTATATACATTGTGTGCAAAAGGCATGAGGAGGTAGACAAATAATTACAATTTTGCAGATTAACACTGGAGTGATAAATGATCAGATGGTCATGTACAGGTAGAGATATTGGTGTGCAAAAGAGCAGAAAAGTAAATAAATATAAACAGTACGGGGATGAGGTAGGTAAAATTGGGTGGGCTATTTACCGATAGACTATGTACAGCTGCAGCGATCGGTTAGCTGCTCAGATAGCATTTACATTACATTTACATTTAAGTCATTTAGCAGACGCTCTTATCCAGAGCGACTTACAAATTGGTGCATTCACCTTATGACATCCAGTAGAACAGTCACTTTACAATAGTGCATCTAAATCTTAAAGGGGGGTGAGAAGGATTACTTATCCTATCCTAGGTATTCCTTAAAGAGGTGGGGTTTCAGGTGTCTCCGGAAGGTGGTGATTGACTGGAGGTACTGAGGTGCCTGAGGGAGTTTGTTCCACCATTGGGGGCCAGAGCAGCGAACAGTTTTGACTGGGCTGAGGCGGGAACTGAACCTACTTCCTCAGTGGTAGGGAGGAGTTGTCAACCGAGCAGGCCAGAGGTGGATGAACGCAGTGCCCTTGTTTGGGTGTAGGGCCTGATCAGAGCCTACTTGAGGTGGTGATCCGGATGGTCATAGAAGGGGGAAGAGAAGATGTGAGGTTTTGACAGAGCCAAGTGACTTGGTGTATAGCAGGTGCCGTTCCCCTCACAACTCCGTAGGCAAGCACCATGGTCTTGTAGCGGATGCAGAGAGGAAGGAGGGGGGAGGGGGGGAGGATTCAGGAGGGAGGAGAAGGTGGCAAAGAGCTTCCTAGGGTTAGAGGCTTCAACTGGAAGCCAGTGGAGCTCGCAGAGCGGAGGAGCGGGGATGCAGAAAGGGAGGAGAGGAGGGTGACGTGAGAAGAACTTGGGAAGGTTGAACACCAGACGGGCTGCGGCGGTCTGGATGAGTTGTAGGGTGTTTAATGGCACAGGCAGGGAGCCCAGCCAACAGCGAGTTGCAGTAATCCAGACGGGAGATGACAAGTGCCTGGATTAGGACCTGCGCCGCTTCCTGTATGAGGCAGGGTCGTACTCTGCGGATGTTGTAGAGCATGAACCTACAGGAACGGGCCACCGCCTTGATGTTAGTTGAGAACGACAGGGTGTTGTCCAGGATCACGCCAAGGTTCTTAGCGCTCTGGGAGGAGGACACAATGGATTGTACAAACCGTTGTACTATAATGAAATGTAATGAAAAAGTTATACTACCTGCGGAGCGAAGTGCCGATGCGACCGCTCGCTCCAACCCGGAAGTTGTAGATGTTTGAAGTTGGTGAGGGAGATAAGTCTCCAACTTCAGTGATTTTTGCAATTCGTTCCAGTCACAGGCAGCAGAGAACTGGAACGAAAGGCGGTCAAATGAGGTGTTGGCTTTAGGGATGATCAGTGAGATACACCTGCTGGAGCGCGTGCTACGGGTGGATGTTGCCATCGTGACCAGTGAACTGAGATAAGGCAGAGCTTTACCTAGTATGGATTTGTAGATGACCTGGAGCCAGTGGGCCTGGCAACGAATATGTAGTGAGGGCCAGCCAACTAGAGCATACAGGTCGCAGTGGTGGGTGGTATAAGGTGCTATAGTAACAAAACGGATGGCACTGTGATAAACTGCATCCAGTTTGCTGAGTAGAGTATTGGAAGCTATTTTGTAGATGACATTGCCGAAGTTGAGGATCGGTAGGATAGTCAGTTTTACTAGGGTAAGTGTGGTGGCGTGAGTGAAGGAGGCTTTGTTGCGGAATAGAAAGCCGACTCTAGATTTGATTTTAGATTGGAGATGTTTGATATGAGTCTGGAAGGAGAGTTTACAGTCTAGCCAGACACCTACGTACTTATAGATGTCCACATATTCTAGGTCGGAACCATCCAGGGTGGTAATGCTAGTCGGGCGTGCGGGTGCAGGCAGCGAACGGTTGAAAAGCATGCATTTGGTTTTACTAGCGTTTAAGAGCAGTTGGAGGCCACGGAAGGAGTGTTGTATGGCATTGACGCTCGTTTGGAGGTTAGATAGCACAGTGTCCAAGGACGGGCCGGAAGTATACAGAATGGTGTCGTCTGCGTATAGGTGGATCAGGGAATCGCCCGCAGCAAGAGCAACATCATTGATATATACAGAGAAAATAGTCGGCCCGAGAATTGAACCCTATGGCACCCCCATAGAGACTGCCAGAGGACCGGACAGCATGTCCTCCGATTTGACACACTGAACTCTGTCTGCAAAGTAGTTGGTGAACCAGGCAAGGCAGTCATCAGAAAAACCGAGGCTACTGAGTCTGCCGATAAGAATATGGTGATTGACAGAGTCGAAAGCCTTGGCAAGGTCGATGAAGATGGCTGCACAGTACTGTCTTTTATCGATGGCGGTTATGATATCGTTTAGTACCTTGAGCGTGGCAGAGGTGCACCCGTGACCGGCTCGGAAACCAGATTGCACAGCGGAGAAGGTACGGTGGGATTCAAGATGGTCAGTGACCTGTTTGTTGACTAGGCTTTCGAAGACCTTAGATAGGCAGGGCAGGATGGATATAGGTCTGTAACAGTTTGGGTCCAGGGTGTCTCCCCCTTTGAAGAGGGGGATGACTGCGGCAGCTTTCCAATCCTTGGGGATCTCAGACGATATGAAAGAGAGGTTGAACAGGCTGGTAATAGGGGTTGCGACAATGGCGGCGGATAGTTTCAGAAATAGAGGGTCCAGATTGTCAAGCCCAGCTGATTTGTACGGGTCCAGGTTTTGCAGCACTTTCAGAACATCTGCTATCTGGATTTGGGTAAAGGAGAACCTGGAGAGGCTTGGGCGAGTAGCTGCGCGGGGGGGGGGAGCTGTTGGCCGAGGTTGGAGTAGTCAGGAGGAAGGCATGGCCAGCCGTTGAGAAATGCTTGTTGAAGTTTTCGATAATCATGGATTTATCGGTGGTGACCGTGTTACCTAGCCTCAGTGCAGTGGGCAGCTGGGAGGAGGTGCTCTTGTTCTCCATGTACTTCAGTGTCCCAGAACTTTTTGGAGTTAGAGCTACAGGATGCAAATTTCTGCCTGAAGAAGCTGGCCTTTGCTTTCCTGACTGACTGCGTGTATTGGTTCCTGACTTCCCTGAACAGTTGCATATCGCGGGGACTATGAGAGAATATTTAGGTAGCACTGTGATTCATTAATCATGTGCTAGTGTAACGGATGTGAAACGGCTAGCGAGTTAGCGGTGGTGCGCGCTAAATAGCGTTTCAATCGGTGACGTCACTTGCTCTGAGACCTTGAAGTAGTGGTTCCCCTTGCCCTGCAAGGGCCTTGTCTTTTGTGGAGCGATGGGTAACGATGCTTCGTGGGTGACTGTTGTTGATGTGTGCAGAGGGTCCCTGGTTCGCACCCGGGTATGGGCGAGGGGACGGACTAAAGTTATACTGTTACACTGCCTTACCTCTTTCCCTTTCTGTCTTTAACACCTCTCTCACCACCTCATGTATATACGACTTGCATCCTTGGTACAACATGATATTATATTCTACTCAATCCATAGGCTTTATTAATGTCATTCAGGCTGTTTTGAAGTTGATACAACTGGCTATGATAGCTGAGGTTCATAGCTAGGTTCTGAACTAATATGTATACCAAACGTTTGGGTCCATACACAGATCGGCGAGATACCTGTATGCCCATGGATGGCATACAAGCTATTTTAAATAATAAACTGCACAATAAACAATAACATAGTTAGCTACGTTATTTCATCTATCTGCATGGCAAATATCAGCAAGGCAAGCTTACCCAATTGTACATTAAATTTGCAGTAAATTCTTCAGCTAGCTAGATTCTATATATCTACTGTTTCACAAAAGGTCAGCCTGGTTTGCTGGTTGTTTCAGGAGTCCCCAAAACAACCAGAAGTTCCATTTTAAACTCATGTCACAACACCCATAATGCCAGCTGGCTGGTTAATGTTAGCTAGTCAGCTAGCTCAATGCAGCTAGTTAGCTGGCTAAATGTTAGCTAGTCAGCTTGCTTGTTGAATAGCTTGTTGAATCGATTTTCGTAAATGAAAAAATAAAAATAATTGTTTGTCTCTACATTAACTAACATTCCTGTCAACTGTACATGTTTCTGCATGATTCGTTATGACCTTATAATCCCTTACATTTGCCTCTCCTAGTATTTCTGTCCGCCATCTTTGCTGAAGAAAGTCGAACAGTCACAAGTGCAGCAGCAGCCTAGGAAGTTTAAGATTCGATGGAATGGTTGACGGAAAAAATTAATCACAGAAAAAATGTATTGACTGATATTGATTTATTTAGGGGGGCTAATGTATATTTTACTTTTAGTGACGTCCCTGATTCCTACCCTTTAACTTTTTGTCCGAAAATAAAATAAACATTTTACTCAACTGCGTTACCCACTCCAGTCAGCAGATGCCGGTGTGCGACTTTAAGGCCATGCTGCTCGTGTGAGGTATAATCTAGTGGACGGAACGTTTCTTTCAACAGCAGCAACAGTTAGTCAGACACCTCGTTAGCTTGCTAGACAAAATAGCTGAACCAATAAAGCTCTTTAGACACTTTGGCCACTGTGTTTTAACCCCCCTTCTGTCGTCTAGTTAGTTATCCGATTTAATTTCATGTTTACGGAGTTGTTGTTATTAGTCAGCTAGTGGGCGGGTTAAGTTAGCATTAGCCTAGCTAACATCCCCGACCATGCGGTCACTAAGCTACTCTCCTTCTGCTAAAGAAGAGGAGGATATCACAGTAAAACAAGAAGTAGAGGGTGAGGCCATTATTGGTTGGTTAAGGTTAAGTTAGCATTAGCGAAAGAAAGAAGAGGAAGACGCGTTCAGATTGAAAGAGGAGGAGGATGTTACAGTAAAAGAAGAGGAGGATGCAGTTTATGGAGTGGAAGAGGAGATGACTGTTACATAAAAAAAGGAAGAAGAGGAGGAACCTGGACACCTGGGCCCGGTTTCCCAAACGCATTTTAAGGCATCCAATGGTTCTAACGGTGAACTTAGCCATGAGATGGTTTTGAGAAACCATTCCCTGATGAACACTAGTAAGTACTGTCTTAAATACAGAGGCACAAACTCTGCAGTTGTTGAACTGATTTTTGGTGTTAAAGCGGAAATCTGCAATTGCTACATCCATATTGTGACTTTATTTATATAATTTATATCATTTATTTATAGCCATTGATTCTTTAAGAATATAACACATGCCTAATGAGCTTAGTTCAACTGTTTTTTTACTATAATGTTTAGAAACAATGTAAATCAACACTGTATCGTCTCAACATGGTTAAAACTATAATGTTGATATCATGGTTGGTCAGTCCTTGCATCCATAGGTCTGTCTGTCTGTAGGTAATTATCCAAAACAGTGGTGGAATAACAGATTTGTTATTGTTTCAACTGCAGATTGCTGGGTTGTTTGGGTTTTTTAAACAGCAACAAAATGGCTGCCCAGAGACCTGGTTTGGTAAACAGCTGAGGATGGGGGAAGGAGAAGTGTAACCACTCTCAAATTCATAGAGAAGGATATTGTAGAAACCGTAACACAACACCTAGTGACCTCATCAAGAAGTTCAGACATCTTGGCGTAACAGTTATAAGGTGTTGATTTTACAGTTGCTGGACCCAGGTTTGAGTTCAGCTCAGTGTTACCCCCAGAATTCACTACAGTATGAATACAAGGACTGGCCATGCATCAGGTCATAATGATAGTTTAACCAGGAGTCTAGGATATATAGTATATTCTAGAATTGCCCATGTAGATTTCCTGTGGGGGTCAAATTATTAGAGCTGTTGATAAGTCATTGTATAATATATTTTTTTTAAATCATGCCCTGACATTAAAGGCAAGACATACCTAGATTCAATTACATTCATTAATTGGTTTGAAACCTTTCGTTTAAACCCTTCTCAAAGTTGGTGCCTTGTAGGTGAGCAAGTCAGTTAAGAACAAATTCTTATTTACAATGACTGCCGACGCTGGGCCAGTTTTGCGCCACCATATGGGACTCCCAATCACGACCAGTTGTGATACAGTCTGGATTTGAACCAGGGTGTTTGTAGTGGCACCTCAAGCACTGAGATGCAGTGTCTGCTGTGCCACTCGGGAGCCCCAGAATCATGTTCCAGTGCTGTCCCCAACTAAAATACATATTGGTCATCTGAGTCATCTGTTCTTTCTACCAATCGCCCCATGTGTTTTTATAAAATCTATATGTACTGAACTTGTCTGATGCTTTAAGCACGCCGTTTGATTAAATAAATTATACACACAAATGACTAGAGGGAGCCAGTCATCAACACAACCCGACCAGAGGGAGCGGGCCGTCAACATAACCCGACCAGGGGGGCGGGCCGTCAACATAACCCGACCAGGGGGGGCGGGCCGTCAACATAACCCGACCAGGGGGGGGCGTGCCGTCAACATAACCCGACCAGGGGGGGCGGGCCGTCAACATAACCCGACCAGAGGGGGCGGGCCGTCAACATAACCCGACAAGGGGGGCGGGCCGTCAACATAACCCGATCAGAGGGGGCGGGCCGTCAACATAACCCGATCAGAGGGAGCGGGCTGTCAACAACCCGACCAGAGGGGGCGGGCCGTCAACATAACCCGACCAGGGGGGCGGGCTGTCAACATAACCCGACCAGGGGGGGCGGGCCGTCAACATTACCCGACCAGGGGGGGTGGGCCGTCAACATAACCCGACCAGAGGGGGCGGGCCGTCAACATAACCCGACCAGAGGGGGCGGGCCGTCAACATAACCCGACCAGAGGGGGCGGGCCGTCAACATAACCCGACCAGAGGGGGCGGGCTGTCAACATAACCTGACCAGAGGGGGAGGACCGTCAACATAATCCGACCAGAGGGAGCCCCCCTCTGCTGCTGGACTTCGTAAATTCTGCCATTCTGCTCCTGAAGTTTTCAGTAATAGACTACACCAGCAGTCGGCACCCTTTTCCACTTGGAGTGCCAATTTATCTGATTTCTACCAATCTGTGTGCCAGTTATGATTTTCCTATGCACATTTTCGTGGAACAGTTTCATTTAAATTAAAATAGTATCTCAAAATCATTGTCTGTTATAAATCTACATTCTATCTAAATCTAAATTAAAATTATACAAATCTAAAAGTAACTTTTCTTGCCATTTCTAACTATGTAAAAACATAAAGCCAACAAACGAAAACATTGCATTCTGCAGGTAGAAAATATCCTGATAAAAATAAATATCCTAGAAATCACATTGGCTGCACATGGCCTGTCTACAACAAACTTGAAACATTGTATTAACTATCAACTGGGTCCTCCGAAACTTGCAAAGTTGTATAAAATATTCTGGGCCCTCAGTTTCCCGCACCAGTGAGTTCTGGACAGACACAGCTGTAGGCTATTTGTGAAAAGGAAAAGAAGTAATCAGGTATTTTATGACATTTCCACTGGATCAGAGCATTACATTTTCCCCTTTTATGCTGAGTGGTTATCGAAAGGGCGAGAGCTGGAAATATTTTATGAAAATGCTCTGTGGAACTATTGTCATTTGCAATTGATTTTAATAAGACTTAGTTTACTTGCTGTTTGAGGTGAAGAAAAATTACCTTGAGAAGCTCCACAACTCATTAGTGGTGGTGCATTAAGACAATCAGAAATACTATCAGACATCCCCAAATGGGCACATTTATAGGCCTACATTTGTGTGCATGCCAGGTAGACTAGTCCTACTACTATATGCGTAATCACGTGTGCGTCCTTACTCAACATTGACAGGAGTGTTTCAAACAAAAGACAATGAATAAATTGACAAAACTGAACCATCTTGTAGGGTCAGGTCTGGGTGGTCTGCCAGGGGCCAGGGGCCGTTTCATTTAGTATCCGTTTGGGTCGGTTGGGGGATGATTGTATTTCACCATAGTATGTTGTACCGAAGTTGACCGACTGAAGGGGAGTGTAACTTTGATTATAATTACACTTCCCTGAAGGTGGGAAACGAGGTACAACACCTGTTTGTTTTTTTAACCTTTCCTGGCTGAACGGTATTAAATCAGAAGGAATAAATCCAGCCTCATTGGCATCACCTGTGGAGCGGGGCTTTTTAGTCATTGTTTGATACTATGTTGGACCTTGTTTCCCTTTCAGTGAACAGTAGTTATAGCCTGGATAATTACACTTGTCATATGATGAACTTCAACTAAAATAAGGAATCTTGCTGTCGGACAGTTTTTGTATTCTGAAATGTATTCCTGAACTATGCTCATTTAGTGGCTCACCAGATAATCGCTGGGAAAACAGTTTTCATGGGCACAGAAATACGCCAGGCCCATCCCCCGGTCTGCTCAGTTTCAGTGGACCCTAGAGTTTGCTAAACAATGATTTCCCAGACATCTTGTAATAAGATGGCGTAGCACTACGAACTGTTTGTTTTAAATGTTTTGCACCGTTGTATATTGTGCAATAAATTTCAATCTTTTTCCATTTTTAAAAATAAGCACCAGTTAGCCTGACCCAGGTGCATCGGATCTGCAATTTTTTTAAACAAAATGAACTCCAGCTACAATAACCAGCCAATTGGTCTAGCTTTTTAGCTTTTTAGTCATTGTTAGCCACTGCCACGGCCTTTACCTTTTTAGCTCAGACACCAGCCGCTTTTAGCCTGGATAATACCTGCCAGTCTGCACAGCGCGATATCAACCCTGAGCATATCGGGACTGATCTCCATGTCAACATGGAGCCCCGCCGATCCATCACGACTGGTCTGCCGACACAATTACGTCCGATGTGCCCTTCAACCGGCCTTTGCCAGACGTCAGTGACGCCCTTGTCCCTAAGCTATCACCAGTTAGCCTCGAGCCAGGCGCATCTCCCGGCTAGCGTAGTAATGACTACCTAATGGCTTCCCTGGTTCATATATTGCTGTTCATTGGACCCTATGATCACTTGGCTACATAGCTGATGCCTGCTGTACTGTTCATTAATCACGGTACTCCATTTAGTTTATTTAGTTTATCTGTCGGCCCCAGCCTCGAACTCAGGACCTGTGTGTCGTTAACTGACCTTCTCTGCCCATTGTCGTGTCTTTGGCTATGCCGGATTAAGTGATATGACATGCTATTCTATAAAATAATTCCTCTGTAATTAATATTACCTGATTGAGCTAATCATGTAAATGTAATTAACTAGAGAGTCTGGGAACCACAAAAGAAGATTTATAGAGCTGTTATCTTCCGAATAAACTCTTAAAGACCTAGTAATATTTTACATCAATAGCAGTCAATATTAATCGTCACCTTAATTCAGCCTCATCTGAAAGTTGTAAATTCTTGATTATCTTCACGAACCCTGGCTAGCAAGTTGAATCAGCAATACAAAATTGTGTTTAATTATTTATTTACTAAATACCTAACTAACACACATAATTAATCATAACTTGATTACAAATTACGTCATAAAGCAAAACGTCCCTAGCGGGCAGAACAGATATGACGGCTTGTTACACAAAAGAAAAGGGGCTGGGTTTGAGTGAAAGAGCGGGAAGACTGAGTAGCAAAGGAAGGAGCTGTGCTATCGTAAATACAGTATCTTATGCAATCTAAATGACTGCCCATTTGGAAAATGAAAATGCAATAAATATTTACTCTTGGCTGCGCTTCGGTAGGTTGGTGGTAGATGGAAGGCCGTGTTGCCAAACCGAGTCCTTTGTCCTTTTGAAGAATGTCTCTGGTGGTCAATTGGATACGTTGTCGTAACGTCGTTGTGTGATAGACGGGATACTCTCTGTTCCTTCCTAACCCTCGTTTGCAACTGCTGTTGCTAACTCAACGGCTAGGAGGTATCACTTCTCTAGTGATTAAGAGTCTATAGTTCATACCATTCGCACCCAAAGCTCACGCTGAGGTTGGCTTAGTACTGTAGTTGACATGTTCGTCCTTTTAACGCAGAGGCTGCAGACCTCACCTACTTGGAAGAGAAGGTTACATATTCATCAAGGCTTTATATAGTGGAGCGAGAAGTGTGTCTGAATAGTTTTATAAACCATGTCTCGTCACAGGGGCGGGCCACTGATTGAGCAGAGCCCCAACCCTATGAAAACCCAATTCTCACATTTTAGAAGCTAAAATCACATTTCATTCCATCACAAATCATTTCATATTCAAACATTTAAGTTGAACAACAATTCCATGTGAATCTGATAACTCTGATGTGTAGACTTTCCACTGTACAGTTTGTCATATCATTGATGAGTGTCTCAGGTGACAACCGAACTGACATCAAATTCATTAAGTACCACCTCATATGTGTCGTGGAGGATCGTTACAAAATATAACACTTACAAGAACTTGTGAATTCAATATAGGCTTTTAATACAAACATATCAGAAGCCTAGACGGTCCGTGGAACACACCCTTTTCCAGAGCACTCACTCTGATTTATACACATACAACATATGAGTCCATCCCACATGCAAATGAAGTTACTTCCCTCAGTCCATCTGCCACCATTATCTTTCAATCTGTGCTTCCTGCTTGTTCACACCCAATAACGCCATATCTGCTTTCAGTCAAGTTATAATGGTGACAGGACCTCTTCATGTCCCAAAAATAATACATGCCCATCTTATCCTATGGGCCACTTATGTTTAGCTTGTCCTTATTAGGACGAGTAGATTATGTGTCTCTTCTCTTCATGTCCTAAAAATATATGCCCTATGTCTATAGTCCATTCGTTGGTCATTTGGCTGACCCCCTCCTTTGTGTGTCCCTCTGACCTCGGTATGTCCAGCTGTCCTATGCTCTCATGGCCTTACTTTGGTTTCCTGTCCTATACAATAGACAATGTATTTTACCAGAATGGCAAATGCCCTCTAAGTGTATCTTCCTCTTGTTTGTCCCTATATGTACAGCTTGCCCCCACATATGCTCAATTGGTCGGCTAACGTCATGACACCGTTCATCACCATTTTACTGGTTGTTGTTGTCTTAGCTAGCTCTCCCAATCAACACCTGTGACTGCTTTATTTCTCTCTAATGTCAATATATTTTTTATACTGTTGTTTAGGGTAGTTATAATTGTTTTATTTTACTGCGGAGCCCCTAGTCCTAATCAACATGCCTCAGAGAACTCTTTTGTCACACCTCCCACACTTGCAGTGACCACACCTAGCATAACTGGTGCCTCCAGAGATGCAACCTCTCTTATCGTCACTCAATGCCTCGGTTTACCTCCACTGTACTCACACCCTACCATACCCCTGTCTGTACATCATGCCTTGAATCTATCTGACCACGGCCAGATATCTGCTCCTTTTATTCTCTGTTCCCAACGCACTAGACGACCAGTTCTGATAGCCTTTAGCCGTACCCTCATCCTACTCCTCTGTTCCTCGGTTGATGTAGAGGTTAACCCAGGCCCTGTGTGTCCCCAGGCGCTCTCATTTGTTGACTTCTGTAACCCTAAAAGCCTTGGTTTCATGCATGTTAACATCAGAAGCCTCATCCATATGTTTGTTTTACTCACTGCTTTAGCACTCTCCACCTACCTTGATGTCCTTCCCGTGTCTGAATCCTGGCTTTGGAAGGCCACCAAAAATTCTGATATTTCCATCCCCATCTACAGCATTTTCCGTCAAGACAGAACTGCCAAAGGGGGAGGAGTTGCAATCTACTGTAGAGATGTCCTGCAAAGTTCTATCATACTTCCCAGGTCCATGCCCAAAAAGTTTGAGCTTCTAATTTAAAAAAATAATCTCACCAGAAATAAGTCTCTCACTGTTGCTGCCTGTTTCAGACCCCCCTCAGCTCCCAGCTATGCCCTGGACACCATATGTGAATTGATTGCCCCCCATCTATCTTCAGAGTTCGTTCTGTTAGGTGACCTAAACTGGGATATGCTTAATACCCCGCCCTTCTTACAATCCAAGCTAGATGCCCTCAATCTCATACAAATTATCAAGGAACCCACCAAGTACAACCCTAAATCTATCTGTAAACATGGGCACACTCATAGATATCCTGACCAACTTTCCCTCCAAATGCACCTCTGCTGTTTTCAATTAGGATCTCAGCAATCACTGCCTCATTGCCTGCATCCGTTATGGGTCCGCGGTCAAACGACCACCCCTCATCACTGTCAAACGCTCCCTAAAACACTTCTGCATGGAGGCCTTTCTTATCGACCTGGCCCAGATATCCTGGAAGGATATTGACCTCATCCCGTCAGTAGGGGATGCCTGGTTGTTCTTTAATTGTAATTTACTCACCACCTGAAATGAGCATGCCCCTTTCAAAAAATGTAGAACTAAGAACAGATATAGCCCTTGGTTCACTCCAGACCTGACTGCCCTCGACCAGCACAAAAACATCCTGTGGCGTACTGCACTAACAGCTCCCCACCCCCCGCAGATATTTCCCCAAGCCTCCCTAGCTTCTCCTTCACCAAAAACCAGATAGCTGATGTTCTGAAAGAGTTGCAAAACCTGGACCCTCTCTCTCTCGCCGCCATTGTGGCAACCCCTATTACTAGTATGTTCAACCTCTCTTTCGTATTGTCCAAGATTCCTAAAGATTGGAAAGCTTCCGTGGTCATCCCCCTCTTCAAAGGGGGTTACACTCTAGACCCAAACTGTTACAGACGTATATCCATCCTGCCCTGCCTTTCAAAAGTCTTTGAAAGTCAAGTTAACAAACAGATCACTGACCACTCTGAATCCCACCGTACCTTCTCCGCTGTGCGATCCCGTTTCCGAGCTGGTCACGGGTGCACCTCAGTCACGCTCAAGGTACTAAACGATATCATAACAGCCATTGATAAAATACAATACAGTGCAGCCGTTTTCATCAACCTGGCCAAGGCTTTCGACTCTGTCAATCACCGTATTCTTATCAGCAGACTCAACAGCTTTCGTTCCTCAAATGACTGACTCGCCTGGTTCACCAACTACTTCTCAGACAGAGTTCAGTGTGTCAAATCGGAGGGCCTGATGTCCGGACCTCTGGCAGTCTCTATGGCGCCGACAGAGATGGCCGCCTCGCTTCGCGTTCCTAGGAAACTATGCAGTTTTTTGTTTTTTTACGTGTTATTTCATTACATTAGTACCCCAGGTCATCTTAGGTTTCATTACATACAGTCGAGAAGAACTACTGAACATAAGAGCAGCGTCAACTCACCATCAGTACGACCAAGAATATGACTTTTGCGAAGCGGATCCTGTGTACTGCCTTTCACCCAGGACAACGGAATGGATCCCAGCCGGCGACCCAAAAAAACGACTTCGTAAAAGGGGGAAACGGAGCGGTCTTCTGGTCAGACTCCGGAGACGGGCACGTCGTGCACCACTCCCTAGCATTCTTCTCGCCAATGTCCAGTCTATTGACAACAAGGTTGATGAAATCCGAGCAAGGGTAGCATTCCAGAGGGACATCAGAGACTGTAACGTTCTTTGCTTCACGGAAACATGGCTCACTGGAGAGACGCTATCGGAATTGGTGCAGCTAGCGGGTTTCTCCACGCATGGCGCCGACAGAAACAAACATATTTCTGGTAAGAAGAGGGGCGGGGGCGTATGCTTCATGGTTAACGTGACGTGGTGTGATCATAACAACATACATGTACTCAAATCCTTCTGTTCACCTGATTTCAAATTCCTCACAATCAAATGTCGACCGCATTATCTTCCAAGGGAATCCTCTTCAATTATAATCACAGCCGTATATATTCCCCCCAAGCAGACACATCGATGGCTCTGAACGAACTTTATTTGACTCTTTGCAAACTGGAATCCATTTATCTGGAAGCTGCATTCATTGTAGCTGGGGATTTTAACAAGGCTAATCTGAAAACAAGACTCCCTAAATTTGATCAGCATATCGATTGCGCAACCAGGGCTGGAAAAACCTTGGATCACTGCTATTCTAACTTCTGCGACACATATAAGGCCCTGCCCCGCCCTCCTTTCGGAAAAGCTGACCATGACTCCATTTTGTTGCTCCCTGCCTACAGACAGAAATTAAAACAAGAAGCTCCCGCGCTGAGGTCTGTTCAACGCTGGTCCGACCAATCTGATCCATGACTGCTTCCATCACGTGGACTGGGATATGTTTCGTATTGCGTCAGACAACAACATTGACGAATACGCTGATTCGGTGAGCGAGTTCATTAGAACGTGCGTTGAAGATGTCGTTCCCATAGCAACGATTAAAACATTCCCAAACCAGAAACCGTGGATTGATGGCAGCATTCACGTGAAACTGAAAGCCCGAACCACTGCTTTTAATCAGGGCAAGGTGACCGGAAACATAACCGAATACAAACAGTGTAACTATTCCCTCCGCAAGGCAATCAAACAAGCTAAGCGTCAGTATAGAGACAAAGTAGAATCTCAATTCAACGGCTCAGACACAAGAGGTATGTGGCAGGGTCTACAGTCAATCACGGATTACAAAAAGAAAACCAGCCCAGTCACGGACCAGGATGTCTTGCTCCCAGGCAGTCTAAATAACTTTTTTGCCCGCTTTGAGGACAATACAGTGCCACTGACACGGCCCGCAACTAAAACATGCGGACTCTCCTTCACTGCAGCCGACGTGAGGAAAACATTTAAACTTGTCAACAAAATCAAACCCCACACCCTCTAAATAACAAAAAACCGCCCTCCTTTTAACATTATTCCTTAACCCCTAACATTTAGACTAAAAAAGAAACCGAACTATTCATTTAATTATTAACAACAAATAAAACCCCCAAAAGCCAAAGAAAAAACAGGAGACTCACCCGTCCATCCCAACCCATGACCCAGGCAGTGTGTTGGGTCCTCCCTCCCCCACCCACCACCCCCTCCCTGTTTGCCTCGGGGCTGCATGTAGGGGACCCCATCTCCTCAAACAGGAGTTGGGATCCCTCTAACAAACAGCCCACCGACCCCTCACTGGAGTCATCCACTAAAATGCAAGGGGCTGAGGCAAACCGGGAGGACAAATACCCCCGCCACTCTCTTAGCCCCCTCCACACCCCCTCCCTCTCTCACAACCTGCCAAGCTCCCCCTCTTCATCCCTTTCTTCTTTGGTGAAGGAGGTAGCGGGGAGACACAACGTCCCATCCCCGCTAAATCCTCCACCAAATCCTAATTTCGACCTCGAGGAAGCCTGGCAGGCTGTCCCCCACTCCTTTCCCCCATCTCCCCCTCCCACCCCCTCACCTCCCTCCGTCCCCGTCACTGTCACCACTCCCTCTTCCACTCCTTCTCGCACCACTGTCCCTCTCCCTCTTCTCCGCTCCTTCCTGTTCTTCCGCCTTCTTTTTCTTCTCTCCTTCTTTTTCCTTCTTTCCATCTTCACTCCTCTTTCTTTTCGCCTCTTCCTTCTTCCCTTCTTCGTCCTTCTCCGTCCTTTCCCCTGTGCCATCCGTACAATCCGCACGCGTCCTTTCTTTTCTCCCCCCATCCCCCGCTCCCCCCCCAGCTGCAGACGCGTATGACCTGTGACGAGCCAGGCAATCACGCCACAGGTGTTCTCGGGAGCCACACCCGTGGCAAGCCTTGGGCTCGTCACACTCCCTGGCCTCGTGCTCTTCCGACCCACAAAAGCGACACTTCTTGTTGCTGCACGAGGCCAGGGTATGGCCGTAGGCCATACAACGCCTGCAGAACGGGGGCTGACGTGCATAGTAGAGTGTTCCCCTGTCAGCCCCCAGGGAGAACATCGCCGGAGGATGGAGGTAGCCATCCACACTCTTCGGGGACTCCCTGAGTAACGCCTGGAAGCCTCTCTTCCCATTCCAGAAACCCAGGGAGTCCCTGAGGTACCTCGCTGAAGAGACATTGTCCATGTACCTCCCCAGAAAGGCCCTCACTTCTTCGTCCTTCACGTGCGGATTGTACATGGTTACGGTGACCACCCTGAAGTTGTTTCATGCCAGGCTGGTCACCGTGTAATGACACAGGGGACCTTCTTTCCTTTCCTTCACCGTCTTCATAATCTCATTGTGTTTTTCTTCCAAATATAGGGTTACATCAAACCCCTTCTCCATTGGGTTCCCCTGAAGGCAAAGAACATCTCTAACCTTCAATTTTAGGTGCCCCATTAGGATGTTCCTCCCGAAGGTTTCTCTCCCCCAAGGCTCCATCTCTTTTCCCCGCCAAGAAAAGCGCACCGTGTTGGCCAGTCCAATCCCCGGAACCGACGGTCCAGATGTACTTTGCGCCATCTCCTCACGGGCGATTGGCGCACCCGTCCCACCACCTCAAACTTTTTTACAGGAATCAAATCAAAAAAGAAAATCCAAAAAGGTGGAGCAACTGAAGGTGTTGACTCTCCACATCTATCAAAACAACTGGAGCACTGAACCAGATACTCTTAAATAGAACCTGGACCAGCTCAGGTGAAACACCTTCCCACTAATGAGATGAACAAGCCAGCACAGGTGTAACACATACTGACTAACGAGGTGACACCAATCAGTGCTCCCTACGTGCTAACAAGCTATACATGTTAAGGAGCTGTACGTGCTAACGAGCTCGATGTGCTAACGAGCTCGACGTGCTAAAGTCCAACCTCAAAACATAAATGGAAAAATACAAAAACTGTAAATCAGCCACCAAGTTGTCTGACTTCAAAAGAAACCTCCTGCAACATCCGTAGTAACTTTCCACCTCACTGCAGAGCTTCTCTCTCTTTTCAGGGTTCATTCGATTGGCATGTTGTTTGATCGGGGCCCAGTACCCAATGTCATGCTCTAGTACATTTGGGTTGGCACATCTGAGAATGAACCCTGATATTCTAAAAGCAGGGAAACAAGGTCAATATAATTGTACCAAAAAATTGTCAGTTGTTTGCATAAATATAAATAAATATCACTACTAAATGTTACATGAATTGGAAATTTTAAATATTTGTTTGCACAGTCTTATTTTCAACGGCTTTTCAATTACATTTTGCTAGGTGGGATAGCCCCAATGTTAAAACACAGTTTTAGCGTGTCCAAATCAATAACAAATATGCAGAAATAGTTTGGGATAAATTGAAAACCTAAACATAACATGTGCAATTTACACACAAACATCTGACACAATAATCATATTACTTGTATTTTATTAAACAAGCTCCTTATAAACTGCACAAGAACCAAAAACGCTGTTGTTTTGACAAGTAGCAATAAATAACTGATATCAATTAGGGGGGAAATCAGGTTGTACGTGCTGTTGAAACTAACACAACTAAACAAAACACATTGAAATAGGATATATATTTTACCTCACTGGTTAGAGGACAACCTGCAGAAGACAGTCAGCTACATTTTGGAGTGGTGCATTTAAATTTAGGGGTCGCTAAACAAAGGAACACAACACTTATTTGTCATCATTCATCGATATCATATTGAAATCAATTGTGCGAGAGGAGGGAGATGAGGTTGCATGTCCTGTTAAAACTAACAGCTTCAAAATCACACGTAATCTGGGAATAATGTGTACATCATTGGTTAGAGGACAATTTGTAGAAAACAGCTAACTACATTTTGAAGTGTTGCATTTTGATTCAAGTGGGTCACCAACATGGTAAGTGTAACACAGCTCTTATTGTGTTAGTCACTTTTTGTTAAATCACATAAATAGTACTCTTTCAATTCAGAGCCTGGATTTCTCCCAAGGCTAATATCTATATAACGCTAAAATCAATTGAATGGGTCAAACGTTTAGGGTTCTACATTGTGAAATTCCTTAAAATACTCCTACAACAATGTTAAAAACATTCTACATTGTGACATTTTTTCATTGATAACACAAAATAGTTCCATGTATTTTCTGATGTTTGAACAGAGATCCTTTATCAAATTATCTCTTGTCACACTGATCACAGCTATAAGATTTCTCTCCTGTGTGTGTTCTCTTGTGTAGAGTCAGATGGCAAGATGAACCATAATTTTTCCCACATTGAACACATCTGTAAAGTTTCTCTCCTGTGTGTATTCTCTGGTGCACTGTCAGCTCTCCAGATTGACAAAAACTCTTCCCACATTGATCACAGCTATAAGGTTTCTCTCCTGTGTGTGTTCTCTGATTAATTTTAATGCCTGATGAGGTGAATCTCTTCCCAAAGTCAGAGCAGCAGTGAGTTCTCTTCCCTGTGGATCTCTGCAGGTGTTTATTGAGGTGTTCTGATCTGGAGAGACTCTTCTCTGTCTCTTCAGCATCACGAGGTTGTTGAGGCTCCCCAGAGGATCCACGATAGTTAAGTATCTCTCCTGTGTGAACAACAAAGTCAGACAGATGATTAAAGGCTCACAACAGCGGTAATCCACTGTAAAAGGTGATTACATTTACATTTACATTTAAGTCATTTAGCAGACGCTCTAATCCAGAGCGACTTACAAATTGGTGCATTCACCTTATGACATCCAGTGGAACAGCCACTTTACAATAGTGCATCTAAATCTTTTAAGGGGGGCTGAGAAGGATTACTTTATCCTATCCTAGGTATTCCTTAAAGAGGTGGGGTTTCAGGTGTCTCCGGAAGGTGGTGATTGACTCCGCTGTCCTGGCGTCGTGGGGGAGTTTGTTCCACCATTGGGGGCCAGAGCAGCGAACAGTTTTGACTGGGCTGAGGCGGGAACTGTACTTCCTCAGTGGTAGGGAGGCGAGCAGGCCAGAGGTGGATGAACGCAGTGCCCTTGTTTGGGTGTAGGGCCTGATCAGAGCCTGGAGGTACTGAGGTGCCGTTCCCCTCACAGCTCCGTAGGCAAGCACCATAGTCTTGTAGCGGATGCGAGCTTCAACTGGAAGCCAGTGGAGAGAGCGGAGGAGCGGGGTGACGTGAGAGAACTTGGGAAGGTTGAACACCAGACGGGCTGCGGCGTTCTGGATGAGTTGTAGGGGTTTAATGGCACAGGCAGGAGCCCAGCCAACAGCGAGTTGCAGTAATCCAGACGGGAGATGACAAGTGCCTGGATTAGGACCTGCGCCGCTTCCTGTGTGAGGCAGGGTCGTACTCTGCGGATGTTGTAGAGCATGAACCTACAGGAACGGGCCACCGCCTTGATGTTAGTTGAGAACGACAGGGTGTTGTCCAGGATCACGCCAAGGTTCTTAGCGCTCTGGGAGGAGGACACAATGGAGTTGTCAACCGTGATGGCGAGATCATGGAACGGGCAGTCCTTCCCCGGGAGGAAGAGCAGCTCCGTCTTGCCGAGGTTCAGCTTGAGGTGGTGATCCGTCATCCACACTGATATGTCTGCCAGACATGCAGAGATGCGATTCGCCACCTGGTCATCAGAAGGGGGAAAGATGCCAACAGCGTAGCCATGATGTTATACAACAATTGACTTCTGTAATGAATGTTAACATTATTCGACAATTGTCTTAAAATGAGCAAGAATAGTAATAACTGATTACACATATAGCAGTAGGACTCGTCTACCTGGCATGCACACAAATGTAGGCCTATAAATGTGCCCATTTGGGGATGTCTGATAGTATTTCTCATTGTCTTAACGCTGCAAAACTAATGAGTTGTGGAGTTTCTCAAAGTCATTTTTCTTCACCTCCAAACAGCAAGTTAACAAAGTCTAATCAAAATCAATTGCGAATGACAATAGTTCCTCAAAGTATTTTTGTAAAATATTTCCAATTCTCGCCCGTTCGATAACCACTCAGCATAAAAGGGAAAAATATAATGCTCTGATCCAATGGAAATGTCATAAAATACCTGATTACTTCTTATCCTTTGCACAAATAGCCTACAGCTGTGTCTGTCCAGAACTCACTGGAGCAGGAAACTGAGGCCCTAGAATATTTTATACAATGTTGCAAGCTTGCTAACCAAGTTTCCTGACCCAGTTGACAGTTGATACAATGTTTCAAGTTTGTTGTAGACAGGCCATGTGCAAGCAATGTGATTTCTAGGATATTTATTTTCATCAGGATATTTTCTACCTGCAGAATGCAATGTTTTCATTTGTTGGCTTTATGTAGGCTATTTTTTTTAGATACTTGACAATGGCAAAAAAAAGTTACTGTTAGATTTGTGTCATTTTAATTTAGATTTAGATAGAATGTAGATTATTCACAGACAATCATTTTGAGATACTATTAGTCTATCTATCTTTAGTCTATTAGTTTATTACTGAACATTTCAGGAGTAGAACAGCAGAATTTATGAATTTACGAAGTCCAGCAGCAGAGGGGGGCTCCCTCTGGTCGGGTTATGTTGACGACCGGCTCCCTCTAATCATTTGTGTGTCTTATCTATTTAATCAAAACGGCGTGCTTAAAGCATCAGACAAGTTCAGTACATATAGATTTTATAAAAACACATGGGGCGATTGGTAGAAAGAACAGATGACTCTTGGTTGACCAAGATGTATTTTAGTTGGGGACAGCACTGGAACATGATTCTGGGGCTCCCGAGTGGCACAGCAGACACTGCATCTCAGTGCTTGAGGTATCACTACAGACACACTGGTTCAAATCCAGGCTGTATCACAACCGGCCTTGATTGGCAGTCCCATAGGGCGGCGCGCAATTGGCCCAGCGTCGTCCAGGGTAGGCAGTCATTGTAAATAAGAATTTGTTCTTAACTGACTTGCCTAGTTCAATAAAGGTTACATTTAAAAAAAAAAAGAAAAATTGTATTTCATGACAAACCGTCAAGGCACCAACTTTGAGAAGGGTTTAAAACAAAGGTTTCAAACCAATTAATGAATGTAACTGAATCTAGGTATGTCTTGCCTTTAATGTAATGGCATGAAAAAAACTTGGCTGAATATTATACAATGACTTATCAACAGCTCTAATAATTTGACCTCCACAGGATATCTACACTGGCAATTATAAAATATACTATATATCCTAGAAACCTGGTTAAATTATCATTATGACATCATGGATGAATTCTAGAATATAGTATATAGCCTAGAAACCTGGTTAAACTATCATCATGACATCATGGATGGATTGTAGAATATACTATATAGCCTAGAAACGTGGTTAAACTATCATTATGACATCATGGATGAATTCTAGAATATACTATATAGCCTAGAAACGTGGTTAAACTATCATTATGACATCATGGATGGATTCTAGAATATACTATATAGCCTAGAAACGTGGTTAAACTATCATTATGACATCATGGATGAATTCTAGAATACACTATATAGGCTAGAAACCTGGTTAAACTATCATTTTGACATCATGGATGAATTCTAGAATATACTATATAGCCTAGAAACCTGGTTAAACTATCATTATGAGATCATGGATGGCCAGTCCTTGTATTCATAGTGTAGTGAAATCAGGGGGTAGCCCTGAGCTGAACTCAAACCTGGGTCCAGCGACTGTCAAGTCAACACCTTGTGACTGTTACGCCAAGATGTCTGAACTTCTTGACGAGGTCGCTAGGTGTTGGCTTGCGGTTTCTACAATAGCTTTCTCTATTAATTTGAGAGTGGTTACACTTCTCCTTCCCCCATCCATCAGCTGTTTACCAAACCAAGTCTCTGGGCAGCCATTTTGTTGCTGTTTAAAAAACCCACACAACCCAGCAATCTGCAGTTCAAACAATAACAAATCTGTCATTCCACCACTGTTTTGGCAATAAGATGAGTATGGGGTTGGAGAAATGTAACTACAGACAGACAGACCTATGGATGCAAGGACTGACCATCCATGATATCAACATTATAGTTTTAACCATGTTGAGGCTATACAGTGTTGATTTACATTGTTTCTAAACATTAGAGTAAAAACAGCTTATTTGGGGATCTGATGGGGTACAACAGTTGAACTAAGCTCATGAAGCATGTGTTATATTCTTCAAGAATCAATGCTAGAAATAAATAATTTAAAAGTCACAATATGGATGTAGCAATTGCAGATTTCCCCTTTAACACCACACATCAGTTCAACAACTGCAGAGTTTGTGCCTCTGTTTCTAAGACAGTACTTACGAGTGTTAATCAGGGCCCTGTTTCCCAAAACCATTTTACGGTTAAGTTTACCGTTAGAACCATTGGATGCGTTAAGATGCGTTTGGGAAATCGGGCCCAGATATCCAGTTTCCTCCTCTTCTTCCTCATTTTTCAATGTAACAGTCATCTCCCCCTCCTCCTCCTTCACTCCATAAACTACATCCTCCTCTTTCTCTTCCTCCTCTCCTTTTACTGTAACATCCTCCTCCTCTTTCACTCTGAATGCGTCTTTTTCTTCTTTCACAGTCACGCCCTCACCCTTTACTTCTTGTTTTACTGTGATATCCTCCTCTTCTTTAGAAGGACAGTAGCTTAGTGACCGCATGGTCGGATATGTTAGCTAGCTAGGCTAATGCTAACTTAACCAGACCGCTAGCTGACTAATAACAACAACAAAGTAAATATGAAATAAAATTTGGATAACTAACTAGACGACAGAAGTGTGTTTTAAACACAGTGGCTGATATACACGAAAGCGCTGTTGAAAGAAGCGTTCCGTCCACTAGATTATACGTCACACCAACAGCATCGCCTTAAATTCCCAGACCGCCATCTGCTGACTGGAGTGGGTAACGCAGTTGAGTAAAATGCACATTTAATATTGAGGCAAAAAGTTAATGGGTAGGAAGCATGAGTTTTTACTCACCAGTGTAACAACACAGTGTGGTTAAAGACTTAGTAAGCTAGTTGTATTGAAGATCTGGTTTCCTATAAGCACAAACAGTTATGGTTTTGCAGCATTACATATTTATTCACTTATATCCAGATATCTTTGAAACTACCCACAATGCACTATGTCTCAACATCATATGGAGGATCCACTCTGTGCTACCGAGTTTGTATGCTACCTCGGTAGCTAGCTCAAGCTTGCAAACGTTAGCCACACCTCATGCTTTTCATGCACTGTGAGGTTGTGTTATCTAGAGGGAAACCGTTTACACGGTAGGCTCTGGTGCCATCTTGCTGTGGGCTCAAAATGAAAGAGAAAATCTTACCTGCTTGATCCTTTTTCTTTTGTTAACTTTTCGGCAGTGATGTTATGTTTGATTCCCGGAGCATTGAAATCGCTAAGTATAGAACTGTTTCGTGTTGGTGTTAGGCTTGCGTCAATTGAATCTGGCATCAGGACAAAAGGTGACACGGAGTCACTGAGAATCTTCTATGTTTTTTATTATTAGTCAAGCAATAAATGGTAAATGCAATTTTCGTATATACAGGTTCACTGTAACACCACGCAGGGCAGAACAGAGAATTAACTAGTTCCTGAGAAAGTTATTCTAATATACTCTGACAGAAGTAGTTCACACTTCTGAGCTGGCCTATCAGAGTAGAGGCTGAGCGTGGTTTAGACTCACTCAGCCTATCGTTGCAGCACAAGCTGGTCCCAGTCCCCAAGGCGCTCCCGTTGGCAGGTGTAGTTGTTGCTGTGCAGATTATCTTCTGGGCCAAAACTCTGGATACAGTTATCACACATCTGGCTCCTGTTATTGTCTAACAAAAGACAGTTTGTTTTCACAACACTATGCACTGTATGTCTCCCCCACAACTCATGATAACTGCCTACACCCAAGGTTAGCCATAGCCTTCACGCTAGTCACACCATATGTTGCAAAATGCTACTTCCAGCACACACAGACACCCTCATGATAGGCCAAGCATATTTTCAACCCTCACTTTGGTCATTTTTTTGTTATCTTGTCTTAGTGTTCTGAGATAATATAAATATGAACATGGACACTTACCACGCTGCACCTTGGTCATCTTCACCTTCTTCCACCTACGAAAACCGTTGCAGAACTACCCACCAAAAAAGGACCAAGCAGCGTGGTAACCAGGATCAGTGTGGAATGGACTCATGGACATTGGAGGACGTTCTGGACGGGAAGGGTTCCTACACATGGGAGGAGATCCTGGCTGGAAGGGATCGCCTCCCATGGGAACAGGTGGAGGCAGCCAGGAGAGTGGAGGCAGCAGGTAAAGGAAGACAGCGCTTTGAGGGAACACGGCTGGCAAGGAAGCCCGAGAGGCAGCCCCAAATATTTATTGGGGGGGAAACACACAGGGAGTGTGGTTAAGTCAGGTAGGAGACCTGAGCCAACTCCCCGTGATTACTGTGGCGAGATGTTGACCAGGCAGGCATCGTGTTATGCCGTGAGACGCATGGTGTCCCCAGTGCGCAGGCATAGCCCGGTGCGCTACATCGCAGCTCCTCATATCGGCCAGGCTAGAGTGGGCATGGAGCCAGGAGCAATGAAGCCGGCTCAGCACATCTGGTCTCCAGTGCGTCTCCTCGGCCCGGGTTATATGGCACCAGCCCTACGCACGGTGTCCCCGGTTCGCCAGCACAGCCCAGTGCGGTCTGTTCCACCCCGCTGCACTTGCCGGGCTACGGGGAGTATCCAGCCACGACAGGTTGTGCAGGCTCGGTGCTCGAGACCTCCAGTGTGCCTCCATGGTCCGGTCCATCCGGTGCCTGCACCAGGCCTCTGGTGGCAGCACCACGCACCAGGCTGTCTCTCCGTCTCCTCCCTCCAGGTGCTCCCGCCTAGTAATCAAATGGCCATCTGGACTATTTAGATTGACCCCCCAACTAATTTTTTTACGCTTCTGCTACTCGCTGTTTATTATCTATGCAGTCATTTTACTCCTACATACATGTAAATATTATCTCAATTACCTCAACTAACCTGCACCCCCCACATTGACTCAGTACCGGTACCCCCTGTATATAGACTCGTTATTGTTATTTTATTGTGTTACTTTTTATTTCATTGTTTACTTTAGTTTAATTAGTAAATGTTTTCTATTTCTTGAACTGCATGGTTGGCTAAGGACTTGTAAGTAAGCATTTCACGGTAAGATCTACACCTATTGTATTCAGCGAATGTGACAAATACAATTTGATTTGACTAGTTTGGTATTGGTTCGACATTGCAGACGACAGTGCAGGCGACTGCCTTATTATTTATAAATCAGTCAGCCAGTAAACTTTTTCCCGCAATGCAGCATGGATTTGATGCTCTGGAACACGGCCAGTGGTTTAGTAAATGACAGAGACGCTACGCTGAGCACGCTCTATGGGGTGTGGAACATCATCTATAATAATGACATAAAGGCTACGCTGAGCACGCTCTATGGGGTGTGGAACATCATCTATAATAATGACATAAAGGCTACGCTGAGCACGCTCTATGGGGTGTGGAACATCATCTATAATAATGACATAAAGGCTACGCTGAGCACGCTCTATGGGGTGTGGAACATCATCTATAATAATGACATAAAGGCTACGCTGAGCACGCTCTATGGGGTGTGGAACATCATCTATAATAATGACATAAAGGCTACGCTGAGCACGCTCTATGGGGTGTGGAACATCATCTATAATAATGACATAAAGGCTACGCTGAGCACGCTCTATGGGGTGTGGAATATCATCTATAATAATGACATAAAGGCTACGCTGAGCACGCTCTATGGGGTGTGGAACATCATCTATAATAATGACATAAAGGCTACGCTGAGCACGCTCTATGGGGTGTGGAACATCATCTATAATAATGACATAAAGGCTACGCTGAGCACGCTCTATGGGGTGTGGAACATCATCTATAATAATGACATAAAGGCTACGCTGAGCACGCTCTATGGGGTGTGGAACATCATCTATAATAATGACATAAAGGCTACGCTGAGCACGCTCTATGGGGTGTGGAACATCATCTATAATAATGACATAAAGGCTACGCTGAGCACGCTCTATGGGGTGTGGAACATCATCTATAATAATGACATAAAGGCTACGCTGAGCACGCTCTATGGGGTGTGGAACATCATCTATAATAATGACATAAAGGCTACGCTGAGCACGCTCTATGGGGTGTGGAATATCATCTATAATAATGACATAAAGGCTACGCTGAGCACGCTCTATGGGGTGTGGAACATCATCTATAATAATGACATAAAGGCTACGCTGAGCACGCTCTATGGGGTGTGGAACATCATCTATAATAATGACATAAAGGCTACGCTGAGCACGCTCTATGGGGTGTGGAATATCATCTATAATAATGACATAAAGGCTACGCTGAGCACGCTCTATGGGGTGTGGAACATCATCTATAATAATGACATAAAGGCTACGCTGAGCACGCTCTATGGGGTGTGGAACATCATCTATAATAATGACATAAAGGCTACGCTGAGCACGCTCTATGGGGTGTGGAACATCATCTATAATAATGACATAAAGGCTACGCTGAGCACGCTCTATGGGGTGTGGAACATCATCTATAATAATGACATAAAGGCTACGCTGTGCACGCTCTATGTTGTGTGGAATATCATCTATAATAATGACATAAAGGCTACGCTGTGCACGCTCTATGTTGTGTGGAACATCATCTATAATAATGACATAAAGGCTACGCTGAGCACGCTCTATGTTGTGTGGAACATCATCTATAATAATGACATAAAGGCTACGCTGAGCACGCTCTATGGGGTGTGGAACATCATCTATAATAATGACATAAAGGCTACGCTGAGCACGCTCTATGGGGTGTGGAACATCATCTATAATAATGACATAAAGGCTACGCTGTGCACGCTCTATGTTGTGTGGAATATCATCTATAATAATGACATAAAGGCTACGCTGTGCACGCTCTATGTTGTGTGGAATATCATCTATAATAATGACATAAAGGCTACGCTGAGCACGCTCTATGGGGTGTGGAACATCATCTATAATAATGACATAAAGGCTACGCTGTGCACGCTCTATGTTGTGTGGAACATCATCTATAATAATGACATAAAGGCTACGCTGTGCACGCTCTATGTTGTGTGGAATATCATCTATAATAATGACATAAAGGCTACGCTGTGCACGCTCTATGTTGTGTGGAATATCATCTATAATAATGACATAAAGGCTACGCTGTGCACGCTCTACGTTGTGTGGAACACCATCTATAATAAGTTGGCTGTTCTAAATTCTTTATTGCTCAAAGCCTTGAGTAATGAACCTATTTTTGACACAATTGGCTGGAAAGTCACCCTTTGCATTGATGACAGCTTTGCATACTCTTGGCATAATCTCAACGAGCTTCATGAGGTAGTCACTTGGAATTAATTTCAATTAACAGGTGTGCCTAGTAAAATGTTAATTTGTGGAAATTATTTCCTTCTTAATGTGTTTGAGCCAATCAGTTGTGTTGTGACAAGGTATGGGTGGCTCTCATGAAGATTGCCACAGGAAAGGATGACCCAGAGTTACATCTGCTGCAGAAGATAGGTTCATTAGAGTTAACTGCACCTCAGATTGCAGCCCAAATAAATGCTTCATACAGTTCAAGTAACAGACACATCTCAACATCAACTGTGCAGAGACTGGTTGAGTTGCTGCATGCAAAAACACTGTTTACAAAATCTTTGTTATTAAAGAACAAGAAGGCTTACGCACTGTTTATAAAAAATGTGCTTTTCTTTCAAAAACAATGACATTTCTAAGTGACTAATCTAGTGGACGGTTCTTCGGAAACAGCTCGTCAACAACCTCGGTAGCTTGATAGCCAACATAGCCGAAAGACTCAAGCTATTTATACGCTTTCGGTGTATATTAGCTACTGTGTTTTAGACACACTTCTGTCGTATCTACTTGTTAACCTATTTAATTTAATATTAACGTTACATTATTTTGTATTAGTCAGCTATTGTAGCTGGCTGGTTAAGTTAGCATTAGCCTAGTCGCTAATGATATCTAGCTAGCTAACATCCACGAACATGAGCTCCCTAAACATCTCCCCTCCTGTTAAAGAAGAGGAGGTCTGCTGGACGGAGAAAGAAGCTCTGGGGCTGAAAATTGTCGTGAAAGACGAGAAGGAAGAAGAGGATGTCACGTATATGTCATGTATACTATATTTATTTAGAGGCCATGGGTGCTTTGGTCTTTTTGGGCAAGGTTTGTTATTCCATGTGCTTCTGAGTCTATGCATCTGGGCAATGAGGCTGTACGGGGGCTTAATGTTGTGGGGATTGGCCGAATGCTGGTAGGCCACGCTGGTCTGAATCCGGTCCAGCAGAGATTATATCTCCAGGCTTTTCATTTGGAGATGTTTCTGCAGGATGTCTGGCCCCAGCATCACAAGGCCTTCTGGATGAGTGAGCTGGGAGAGACACACACAACAGAAAACAGTCAGACCACATGGGATGGAGCTTGTCCATGAGATTAACAACACTGTGCAGTACCACCTGAGGCGGATTCCCATATTTTGGTAGCCTTCTGTCTTCCTGTGGGGTATGGCTCAATGTTGGCGGTGAGGTAGGACCCCATCATTCTAGTTTTGATGTCAAATCTGAAGACAAATTACAAAAGTAGATCACTGTGTCTATTCATCATGATGCTTAGAGAACAAACATAAAAAGCTTCCTTATGAAATTCTAACTGGAAAGAAATAAAGGGGGGGGGGGTAGGATAGGATAAGTAATCCTTCTCACCCCCCTTTAAGATTTAGATGCACTATTGTAAAGTGACTGTTCCACTGGATGTCATAAGGTGAATGCACCAATTTGTAAGTCGCTCTGGATAAGAGCGTCTGCTAAATGACTTAAATGTAAATGTAAATGTAAGGGTCGTACTCTGCGGATGTTGTAGAGCATGAACCTACAGGAACGGGCCACCGCCTTGATGTTAGTTGAGAACGACAGGGTGTTGTCCAGGATCACGCCAAGGTTCTTAGCGCTCTGGGAGGAGGACACAATGGAGTTGTCAACCGTGATGGCGAGATCATGGAACGGGCAGTCCTTCCCCGGGAGGAAGAGCAGCTCCGTCTTGCCGAGGTTCAGCTTGAGGTGGTGATCCGTCATCCACACTGATATGTCTGCCAGACATGCAGAGATGCGATTCGCCACCTGGTCATCAGAAGGGTGAAATAATCCATAATTCATAATCATTATGAAACTTCTGTTAGATCAAGTAAACCTCACGTAGCAAATGAGCCATTAATTTTGTTGTTGGCCAAATTCGACACTTTCCACATTGGGTTGACAATTTTTTCCACTTGGATACAACCTACTGTAGTCTACTGGCATGACCTAGAGAGTTACAACCTACTGTAACCTACTGGCATGACCTAGAGAGATAAAACCTACTGTACCCTACTGGCATGACCTAGAGAGATACAACCTACTGTAACCTACTGGCAAGACCTAGAGAGATAAAACCTACTGTACCCTACTGGCATGACCTAGAGAGTTACAACCTACTGTAACCTACCAGCATGACCTAGAGAGTTAAAACCTACTGTAGTCTACTGGCATGACCTAGAGAGATACAACCTACTGTAGCCTACTGGCATGACCTAGAGAGATACAACCTACTGTAGCCTACTGGCTTGACCTAGAAAGCTAAAGTTGTAAAATTCCTGTATTTTAAAATAATATTTTCCATAATATTGATCATTTGTATCTTCCTATCCACATGTGGGATCCCTCTCCTTTGTTATCCTCTCTACACCATAACAGACAATTACTGTGGGACTCCCAATCACAGCTGGATGTGATACTGCCTGGATTCAAACCAGGGACTGTAGTGACGCCTCTTCCACTAAGATGCAGTGGCTTAGACCGCTGCTTCCGCGTGTGTGTTAACTATTAGAATGCTGTACTAGAATGCTTTAAAGGCAGCAACAATTTTAAATATCTGTTTCGTTTTTTGGGGCAAGGAAGATATTAGCCAATAATGTAATATCGGTGCATCCCTTTATTCTAAAATTGATGAGGATTATTTTAAATAATAGTATAAATCTACACACAATACCCCATAATGCCATCACAATACCACATAATGCCATCACAATACCCCATAATGCCGTCACAATACCCTATAATGCCGTCACAATTCCCTATAATGCCAGAGCAAACACGGGTTTAGATTTTTTGCAAATGTATTAAAACTATTCCCCAGGATAACTAGTCTGAGTAATGTAAGTTTCAGATAGTTTAACCCATTACAGTCTAATCCTTGTCTGAGGGGGAGGTTCTTCTAAGCTATATGGAATTGTTTTAAGAAGGTTTAAATAACATGAAGGGCTTCCCCATTTATAGTACTGTAGAAACACCCTCCAATATGAAGGGCTTCCCCAGTATAGTACTGTAGAAACACCTCCAACATGAAGTTCTTCCCCAGTATAGTACTGTTTTAAGGTTATACCAAGGATAATTAGGCTTTCTGATTTTGAATTGTAAGACTCCTTGAAGTATCAACCAAAAATATTCTAAATGTATGTCAAATTATTAGGCCATACTGCTATAACCCATAGGAACACATTGGATAACATTCACAACATGGAACAACAATAACCATAGTAACACATTGGATAACATTTACAACCTGGAACAACAGTAACCATAGTAACATTGTTTCTCCCAAAACATCTAAAGGAATTTTGTTCTGAAGTGTCTGGTTTCCTCATTAGCAGGGAGGAGTTTCTACAACCAGATATACAACATCCATAACTAGTGGTTTCCTCATTACCAGATATACTACATCCATAACTATCGGTTTCCTCATTAGCAGATATACTACATCATAACTAGTGGTTTCCTCATTACCAGATATACTACATCCATAACTAGTGGTTTCCTCATTACCAGATATACTCCATCCATAACTAGTGTTTTCCTCATTACCAGATATACTCAGTGGCGTGCCTGGGGCCTGGGCCTTCAGTGAGGTCCTATACAGTCCCACCCGAATTAATCCACCTCTTATTACCATCATTATGATGCCATGGCTCGAGACACTACACATTTAGACAGAAACGCAGTATAACCAGGCATTGCGTCACCTTGAAATTGACATTTTTATTCAGAGAATTGCAGGGGAAGAGTACAATACAATACAGTACAGTTCAACTAATAGGCAAGAACATAGTCGAGTGCAACAGAGTTATATTAATATTCTTCTTCAATCCATTTCTGGTCCACAAACTTTGAGCTTTAAATCCCCCCCGAAAAAATACAGTTCCTGTTTACCCAAAAACATGACACAATCAATGAGTATTTTCAATATTTCCCTATTTTTCTTCACCTTTTCATTGTGCAGCTCCGTTGCCCTACGCGCTTGTTCGTTGAGCTGTAGATCCACTCGGGTGTCCCCAAAAGTTTTCAAAAGCACCATTGCTTGTAAGTGGTCAGCCGTACTTTGGTGTCTCGTTGCTGCCTTGGTTAGACAACTCAAGTTTGGAAAGCCAGTGTGTCTCCAAACACCAAATCGATCACTTGCATTCCCAGCAGCACAGTTTGCAGTGCTTCTCGGAGCCTGTGAGCCATTGATAGCGCTCGTAGTTGGAACTTTGAAAGTGGTGAACAAACCCCTTTCCTGCCTGTGACAGGCTTTGTAGTGTCGGCGTCGTGCGACCTCTCCTTACAATGTCTTTTCTTGAAAAGTTTGTTTTGAGAATGGCATTATAATTATATCCTCGACCAAATCGATATCTTCTCCTCCTTCCGCCATTGTGGGTTGAAAAAACAGCTTAGTAGTACGCGTATTAATTTGTTTATCAAATTCAGTTTCCTAGTTCTGAGGTTCTGCATAGACCTGCCCATAGGACTTGCCTCTCAATATTGGTAATCCAATCAAAAGAAGTGCACGCACTACGCCTGCTAGCTGGCTCCTGTGTAACACTGGAGCCAGCCAGCAGGCGTACACTAGCCAACTCTAAAGCTGATTGGTTGACACTAAATTTTCATTTCCATTCACTTTGAACTACAAGCGCCCGCACTGTTGATTCTGAAGGCCTGAGGGCAGATTTTAGACCCCTGGCAACACATGATGGCTGAATGTGATTGGATAAAAGATCTAACATAAAGACCAGCCCTCCAAATCTCAACCTGGGGCTGGAAGCAGTGCAACCAAGAGGAAAGATATGAAATGAAGAGTACAACTCTTACTCTGGGGAATCATTTAATACATATTTGTGGGAAAATATATTTAAAAAATATATATACATTCTGATGATGTTTAGGCCAGCAGAGAAGGCCTTGCTGGCCCTGATGGTCCACCACTGGATATACTACATCCATAACTAGTGGTTTCCTCATTGCCAGATATACTACATCAATAACTAGTGGTTTCCTCATTACCAGATATACTACATCCATAACTAGTGGTTTCCTCATTACTAGATATACTACGTCCATAACTAGTGGTTTCCTCATTAGCAGATATACTACATCCATAACTAGTGGTTTCCTCATTAGCAGATATACTACATCCATAACTAGTGGTTTCCTCATTACCAGATATACTCCATAGTGGTTTCCTCATTACCAGATATACCACATCCATAACTAGTGGTTTCCTCATTACCAGATATACTACATCCATAACTATCGGTTTCCTCATTACCAGATATACTACATCCATAACTAGTCGTTTCCTCATTACCAGATATACTACATCCATAACTAGCGGTTTCCTCATTACTAGATATACTACATCCATAACTAGCTGTTTCCTCATTAGCAGGGAGGAGTTTCTCAGCTAAAATATACTACATCCATAACTAGCGGTTTCCTCATTACCAGATATACTACATCCATAACTAGCGGTTTCCTCATTACTAGATATACTACATCCATAACTAGCGGTTTCCTCATTACCAGATATACTACATCCATAACTAGCGGTTTCCTCATTACCAGATATACTACATCCATAACTAGTGGTTTCCTCATTACCAGATATACTACATCCATAACTAGCGGTTTCCTCATTACCAGATGTACTATATCCATAACTAGCGGTTTCCTCATTACCAGATATACTACATCCATAACTAGCTGTTTCCTCATTAGCAGGGAGGAGTTTCTCAGCTAAAATATACTACATCCATAACTAGCGGTTTCCTCATTACCAGATATACTACATCCATAACTAGTGGTTTCCTCATTACCAGATATACTACATCCATAACTACCGGTTTCCTCATTACCAGATATAATACATCCATAACTAGCGGTTTCCTCATTACCAGATGTACTATATCCATAACTAGCGGTTTCCTCATTACCAGATATACTACATCCATAACTAGTGGTTTCGTCATTAGCAGGGAGGAGTTTCTGCAACCAAATTGCGCGTGCTTCACCCTCATGCCGCAATTTTAGCAAACACAGAAAGGGGCCTGTATTGGCGACCAAAAGTCGTCTGGCACATTGCTTAGGGTTTCAACAACTTTAATAACTTTATTTTTAGCCTTCTATCATAGATATTACTACTAATGTGAAAACAAGACTAAATATGACTATTGTTGCTCGTTTTAAGACAATTGTCAAATCATTTTAACCTTCATTATACGTCAATTGTTGTACAACATCGTGGCTACGCTGTTGGCATCACCTTTTAACGTGGATTTCCACTGTTGTGGGCCTTTAACCATCTGTCTGACTTTTTGTTCACACAGGAGAGAGACGGGACTACCGTGATGATGCTGACGAGGCAGAGAAGAGTCTCTACAGATCAGAACACGTCAAGAAACACCAGCGGAGATCCACAGGGAAGGGAACTCACTGCTGCTCTGACTGTGGGAAGAGATTCACCTCAGCAGGCATTAAAATTCATCAGAGAATCCACACAGGAGAGAAACCTTACGGCTGTGATCAATGTGGGAAGAGTTTTCTTCAATATAGCCATCTGAAAATACACCAGAGAACACACACAGGAGCGAAACCTTTTAGCTGTACTGAATGTGGGAAGAGTTTTAGTCATTCAACCAGCCTGATATCACACCAGAGAACACACACAGAAGAAAAACCTTATAGCTGTGATCAATGTGGGAAGAGATTTACTCAGCTAAGCATCCTGATATCACACCAGAGAACACACACGGGTGAGAGACCTTATAGCTGTTCTCAATGTGGGAAGAGTTTTACTCAGCTAAGCAACCTAATTTCACACCAGAGAACATTTACATTACATTTTTTTTACATTTAAGTCATTTAGCAGACGCTCTTATCCAGAGCGACTTACAAATTGGTGCATTCACCTTATGACATCCAGTGGAACAGCCACTTTACAATAGTGCATCTAAATCTTTTAAGGGGGTGAGAAGGATTACTTTATCCTATCCTAGGTATTCCTTAAAGAGGTGGGGTTTCAGGTGTCTCCGGAAGGTGGTGATTGACTCCGCTGTCCTGGCGTCGTGAGGGAGTGTGTTCCACCATTGGGGAGCCAGAGCAGCGAACAGTTTTGACTGGGCTGAGCGGGAACTGTACTTCCTCAGTGGTAGGGAGGCGAGCAGGCCAGAGGTGGATGAACGCAGTGCCCTTGTTTGGGTGTAGGGCCTGATCAGAGCCTGGAGGTACTGAGGTGCCGTTCCCCTCACAGCTCCGTAGGCAAGCACCATGGTCTTGTAGCGGATGCGAGCTTCAACTGGAAGCCAGTGGAGAGAGCGGAGGAGCGGGGTGACGTGAGAGAACTTGGGAAGGTTGAACACCAGACGGGCTGCGGCGTTCTGGATGAGTTGTAGGGGTTTAATGGCACAGGCAGGGAGCCCAGCCAACAGCGAGTTGCAGTAATCCAGACGGGAGATGACAAGTGCCTGGATTAGGACCTGCGCCGCTTCCTGTGTGAGGCAGGGTCGTACTCTGCGGATGTTGTAGAGCATGAACCTACAGGAACGGGCCACCGCCTTGATGTTAGTTGAGAACGACAGGGTGTTGTCCAGGATCACGCCAAGGTTCTTAGCGCTCTGGGAGGAGGACACAATGGAGTTGTCAACCGTGATGGCGAGATCATGGAACGGGCAGTCCTTCCCCGGGAGGAAGAGCAGCTCCGTCTTGCCGAGGTTCAGCTTGAGGTGGTGATCCGTCATCCACACTGATATGTCTGCCAGACATGCAGAGATGCGATTCACCACCTGGTCATCAGAAGGAGGAAAGGAGAAGATTAATTGTGTGTCGTCTGCATAGCAATGATAGGAGAGACCATGTGAGGTTATGACAGAGCCAAGTGACTTGGTGTATAGCGAGAATAGGAGAGGGCCTAGAACAGAGCCCTGGGGGACACCAGTGGTGAGAGCACGTGGTGAGGAGACAGATTCTCGCCACGCCACCTGGTATGAGCGACCTGTCAGGTAGGACGCAATCCAAGCGTGGGCCGCGCCGGAGATGCCCAACTCGGAGAGGGTGGAGAGGAGGATCTGATGGTTCACAGTATCGAAGGCAGCCGATAGGTCTAGAAGGATGAGAGCAGAGGAGAGAGAGTTAGCTTTAGCGGTGCGGAGCGCCTCCGTGATACAGAGAAGAGCAGTCTCAGTTGAATGACTAGTCTTGAAACCTGACTAATTTGGATCAAGAAGGTCATTCTGAGAGAGATAGCGGGAGAGCTGGCCAAGGACGGCACGTTCAAGAGTTTTGGAGAGAAAAGAAAGAAGGGATACTGGTCTGTAGTTGTTGACATCGGAGGGATCGAGTGTAGGTTTTTTCAGAAGGGGTGCAACTCTCGCTCTCTTGAAGACGGAAGGGACGTAGCCAGCGGTCAGGGATGAGTTGATGAGCGAGGTGAGGTAAGGGAGAAGGTCTCCGTAAATGGTCTGGAGAAGAGAGGAGGGGATAGGGTCGAGCGGGCAGGTTGTTGGGCGGCCGGCCGTCACAAGACGCGAGATTTCATCTGGAGAGAGAGGGGAGAAAGAGGTCAGAGCACCGGGTAGGGCAGTGTGAGCAGAACCAGAGGTGTCGTTTGACTTAGCAAACGAGGATCGGATGTCGTCAACCTTTTTTTCAAAATGGTTGACGAAGTCATCTGCAGAGAGGGAGGAGGGGGGGCGGAGGGGGAGGAGGATTCAGGAGGGAGGAGAAGGTGGCAAAGAGCTTCCTAGGGTTAGAGGCAGATGCTTGGAATTTAGAGTGGTAGAAAGTGGCTTTAGCAGCAGAGACAGAGGAGGAAAATGTAGAGAGGAGGGAGCGAAAGGATGCCAGGTCCGCAGGGAGGCGAGTTTTCCTCCATTTCCGCTCGGCTGCCCGGAGCCCTGTTCTGTGAGCTCGCAATGAGTCGTCGAGCCACGGAGTGGGAGGGGAGGACCGAGCCGGCCTGGAAGATAGGGGACATAGAGAGTCAAAGGATGCAGAAAGGGAGGAGAGGAGGGTTGAGGAGGCAGAATCAGGAGATAGGTTGGAGAAGGTTTGAGCAGAGGGAAGAGATGATAGGATGGAAGAGGAGAGAGTAGCGGGGAGAGAGAGCGAAGGTTGGGACGGCGCGATACCATCCAGTAGGGGCAGTGTGGGAAGTGTTGGATGAGAGCGAGAGGGAAAAGGATACAAGGTAGTGGTCAGAGACTTGGAGGGAGTTGCAATGAGGTTAGTGGAAGAACAGCATCTAGTAAAGATGAGGTCGAGCGTATTGCCTGCCTTGTGAGTAGGGGGAAGGTGAGAGGGTGAGGTCAAAAGAGGAAAGGAGTGGAAAGAAGGAGGCAGAGAGGAATGAGTCAAAGGTAGACGTGGGGAGGTTAAAGTCGCCCAGAACTGTGAGAGGTGAGCCGTCCTCAGGAAAGGAGCTTATCAAGACATCAAGCTCATTGATGAACTCTCCGAGGGGACCTGGAGGGCGATAAATGATAAGGATGTTAAGCTTGAAAGGGCTGGTAACTGTGACAGCATGAAATTCAAAGGAGGCGATAGATAGATGGGTAAGGGGAGAAAGAGAATGACCACTTGGGAGAGATGAGGATCCCGGTGCCACCACCCCGCTGACCAGAAGCTCTCGGGGTGTGCGAGAACACGTGGGCGGACGAAGAGAGAGCAGTAGGAGTAGCAGTGTTATCTGTGGTGATCCATGTTTCCGTCAGTGCCAAGAAGTCGAGGGACTGGAGGGAGGCATAGGCTGAGATGAACTCTGCCTTGTTGGCCGCAGATCGGCAGTTCCAGAGGCTACCGGAGACCTGGAACTCCACGTGGGTCGTGCGCGCTGGGACCACCAGATTAGGGTGGCCGCGGCCACGCGGTGTGGAGCGTTTGTATGGTCTGTGCAGAGAGGAGATAACAGGGATAGACAGACACATAGTTGACAGGCTACAGAAGAGGCTACGCTAATGCAAGGAGATTGGAATGACAAGTGGACTACACGTCTCGAATGTTCAGAAAGTTAAGCTTACGTAGCAAGAATCTTATTGACTAAAATGATTAAAATGATACAGTACTGCTGAAGTAGGCTAGCTGGCAGTGGCTGCGTTGTTGACTTTGTAGACTAGCTGGCAGTGGCTGCGTTGTTGACACTACACTAATCAAGTCGTTCCGTTGAGTGTAATAGTTTCTACAGTGCTGCTATTCGGGGCTAGCTGGCTAGCTAGCAGTGTTGATTACGTTACGTTGCGTTAAAAGAACGACAATAGCTGGCTAGCTAACCTAGAAAATCGCTCTAGACTACACAATTATCTTTGATACACAGACGGCTATGTAGCTAGCTATGTAGCTAGCTACGATCAAACAAATCAAACCGTTGTGCTGTAATGAAATGAAATGAAAATGTGATACTACCTGTGGAGCGAAGCGGAATGCGACCGGGTTGTTGAGTGCGGAAGTTCTATTCAGTAGACGTTGGCTAGCTGTTGGCTAGCTAGCAGTGTCTCCTATGTTAAGGACGACAAATAGCTGGCTAGCTAACCTCGGTAAATTAAGATAATCACTCTAAGACTACACGCTCTAAACTACACAATTATCTTGGATACGAAGACAGCAAAGACAACTATGTAGCTAGCTAACACTACACTAATCAAGTCGTTCAGTTGAGTGTAATAGTTTCTACAGTGCTGCTATTCGGTAGACGGTGGACATTTGCTAGCTGGCTAGCTGCTGGGCAGATAGCAGTGTAGACTATGTTAGGACGACGAAATACGAAGTTGCAATAGAAGTGCTGACTGTTTCACTTTGTTGTCCTCTTTCTTTTCCTTTTTCTTCTGTCCTTCTTTTGTCCTTATTTTGTCTTCCTTTCTTCTGTTAACTAGATATTTTTTGTTGTTATTCTTTGTAAGCTAGCTAGCTTCTTCCAGGAGAGTCCCTAGCAACTGCTTAGCAACAAGTAAACAATTCTGCTAGCAATTCAGCTAGCTAAGATAACTGTACAATTTTATGAAAAATAGTTAATTTTTCAAAAGCCTGTCTTTTTTGGTTTGTTCCTTGTTTTGTCTTCTATTGAGTCTTGCAGTTTTCTCTTGATTTTTTCGATGTACTTCACTCTAAAAAGAACACACACAGGAGAGAAACATTTTAGCTGTGATGAATGTGGGAAGATTTTTACTACATATAGAAATCTGACTCGACACCAGAGAATACACACAGGAGAAAAACCTTTTAGCTGTACTCACTGTGGGAAGAGTTTTACTCAGCTAAGCAACCTGATATCACACCAGAGAACACACACAGGAGAGAAACACTATAGCTGTGGTCAATGTGGGAAGAGTTTTGCTACATCTGGGCAGCTAACTATACACCAGAGAACACACACAGGAGAGACATCCTGTAGCTGAAATACATGTGGGAAGAGTTTTAGTCAGTCCAACAGCCTGGTACAACACCAGAGAACACACACAGGAGAAACCTCTTAGCTTTGACCAGAGATAATCTGATAAAAGATTTCAGATCAAATATCAGAAAGTACATACAGGAAGGAGTTGTTTCATGATATCAATGAATTTTACTATCAATGTTTTAACATTGTACTAGGAGTATTTTAATCATGTCACAATGTAGAAGCCTAAATGTTTGCCCCCTTATCAATTGATATCAACATGATATGGATATTAGCGTTCGGGGGAAAAATCCAGGCTCTGAATTGAAAGTTGTGTTGAGTTGTGTTACACTTGCCACGTTGGTGACCCACTGCAGTTTATAAGGAGCTTGTTTAAAAAATACAAATAACATGATTATTGTGGCAGATGTTTGTGTATATAGCACATGTTATGTTTAGGTTTTCAATTTATCCCAAACTGTTTCTGCATATTGGTTATTTGATTTGGACACGTTAACACTGTTTTGACATCGGGCTTTCCCACCGAGCAAAATGTAAATTGAAAAGACGTTCAAAAGAAGACTATGCCCGACATCCAATATACGTTCGGTTGAAAATGTGTATTTTTGGGTAATTGATTTCAATGATTGGAAAATAACTTAATTTCAACTAACTTGCAGGTATCCTAGTGGTTAGAGCGTTGGGCCGTCATTGTAAGCCAGAATTTGTTCTTAACTGACTTATTTACAATGACGGCCTACCAGGGAGCAGTGGGTTAACTGCCTTGTTTAGGTGCAGAATGACAGATTTTTAACTTGTCAGCTCTCGGGATCCAGTCCAGCAACCTTTCGGTTCCTGTTAAATGAAGGTTAAAATAAATAAATAAATAAATACACATGGACACAGTATAATAAATTGGTCTATAATCAATTTTATTAACCATCTTTCATCACTCCAGTATTTCTTGACAACATTCAATTGCTAATTGTCTTTATTCCACTACTGAAGACGCATGTCTCAAATCATCTCATATTTCAAACATTCAGCCTGACAAAAGATACATGTTTTATTATTCAATGCCTGACAATTAAGTGAATTATTGCCAATACATATTAACAAAGGGGTGTACATTTGATCACAATGTATTGTGACTGCACGTTTTTCTGTATTGGAGATGGGTTTTGTTTGGACTCGTTCCAAGTGGACTAGAAGCTAGTGAGTTTTAGGAAGATGAGAGTTCTAGAAGCTAGTGAGTTTTAGAAGCTAGTCAGTCTTAGGAAGATGAGAGTTCTAGAAGCTAGTGAGTTTTAGGATTCTATAGAAAGAAAACTGAGAAAAGTGTATATTATTATTTAGAAATGTGTTTTTTCTTGTTTTTAATTGTTGACAGCCAGTAGACGCCATGTTTATATTGGTGAAGGTGAAGCATTGTAGTTGATTATAATGTGAAATGGAAGTGTTTTTCTGTTGGTGGTAAGCAAACTTGTCCAACAAAAATATAGGATATATTTGTTGTCTTAAGGCTTTGTTACAGGCTTTGGTTTTTCCATTTATGTTTTGAGGTTGGACTTTAGCATGTAGGCCGAACTGATTGGTGCCACCTCGTTAGTCAGTATGTGTTTCACCTGTGCTGGCTTGTCCATCTCGTTAGTGGGAAGGTGTTTCACCTGAGCTGGTCCAGGTTCTATTTAAGATTGTCTGGCCTAGTGCTCCAGTTGTCTTGATAGATGTGGAGAGTCAACACCTTTAGTTGCTCCCCCGTTTCCTATTAAAGATGTTTTTCATTTCGGGTTGAAGCTTCTTTCTGAAGAGAGCTTATTTTTTTTAATGAATCAATACAAGCAAACAAGATTGTTTCCGGGGATTGGTATGGCAAATACCTTACGATTTGCCTGGACTGAAAAGGAGATGGAGCCGTGGAGTAGAGAGACATTTGGAAGGACCATTTTGATGGGATGCCTCAGGATAGAGGTGAAGGAAGTGCTCTGCCTTCAAGGGAACCCGAATGAGAAGGCTTTCGATGTGACGTTTCACAAAGAAGAAAAACATGACGAAGTAATGAAGATGGCAAAGGAAGCGGAGAAACGGGACCCCTGTGCCATTATGCGGTGACCAGCCTGGCGAAGAACAACTTCAGGGTGGTCACCGTAACCATGTACAATCCGCATGTGAAAGATGAAGAGGTGAGGGCCTTTCTGGGGAGGTACATGGACAATGTCTCCTCAGCGAGGTACCTCAGGGACTCCCTGGGTTTCTGGAACGGAAAGAGAGGTTTCCAGGCGTTACTCAGGGAGTCCCCGAAGAGTGTGGATGGCTACCTCCATCCTCCGGCGATGTTCTCCCTGGGGGCTGACAGGGGAACACTATACTATGCACGTCAGCCCCCTTTCTGCAGGCGTTGTATGGCCTATGGCCATATCCTGGCCTCGTGCAGTGCCAAGAGTTGTCGATTTTGTGGGCCGGAAGAGCACGAGGCCAAGGAATGTGACGAGCCCAAGGCTTGCCACGGGTGTGGCTCAAGAGCACACCTGTGGCGTGATTGCCCGGCTCGTCACAGGTCATACGCGTCTGCAGCTGGGGGGGGGAGCGGGGGATGGGGGGAGGAAAGAGAGGACGCATGCGGATTGTACGGATGGCACAGGGGAAAGGACGGAGAAGGACGAAGAAGGGAAGAAGGAAGAGGCGAAAAGAAAGAGGAGAGAAGATGGAAAGAAGGAAAAAGAAGGAGAGATTAAAAAGAAGGTGGAAGAACGTGGAGGAGCAGAAAAGAGGGAGAAGGGGACAGTGGTACGAGAAGGATTGCCTCAGCCCCTTGCATTTTAGTGGATGACTCCAGTGAGGGGTCTGTGGGCGGTGTGCTAGAGGGATCCCAACTCCTGTGTGAGGAGTTGGGGTCCCCTACATACGGCCCCGAGGCAAACAGGGAGGGTGGGAGGGTGGGTGGTGGTGAGAAACCCAGGGTGCACCCTGCCTAACACACTGCCTGCATCCTGGGTTGGAGAGATGGAGGAGGACGGGGGGGCGTCAGGAGATGAGAGGACGTCCCCGCCGGTGGAGATGGACCAGGGGAGCATCGGGTGAGTCTCCTGGTTTTTCTTAGGTTTTTGGGGTTTATATTGTTGTAAATAATTAAATGAATAGTTCTGTTTCTTTTTTTAGTCTACATGTTAGGGGGTTAAGGGATAATGTTAAAAGGAGGGTGGTTTTTGTTATTTAGAGGGTGTGGGGTTTGATTTCTGTTTTTTACAGGAGGTTCACCTGAGGGATGGTGGGGATGTGTGTAGATTTAGGAGGGAGTGGGATAAGGGGGAATCTTTTTGGGGCATAGGAGGGGTGCACTCAACAGGAGTAGGGATTCTGTGTGGGAATAGAGAGGTTAAGGTAGAGAGCACTTTTGTTATAATGCAGGGTAGAGTATTGGGGATAGATGTAAAGTATAGAGAAGCTAGATATAGGTTAATTGGGGTGTATGTTGCCACAGGTGGCGGCAGACAGGAGGGAGATGGTGGACTGTCTGGCGCCCCTGTGTGTTACAAACAGGCACTTGGTGATAGGAGGGGATTTTAATATAGATTTAGGGGTAGGTGGTGATAGCAGTGCAGGCGCCATCACTGGGCTAATGGCTTGCTATGGTCTGGTTGATGGTGGCCTGCACATTACTCCGGCAATGGTCGGTCCTACATGGCGCAACTCCAGGGGGGTTGCGCGGAGGCTCGACTACATTTTTGTATCCAGGTCTTTGGGTCAGTTGTCTGGGCGGCTGGTGCCTGTTTTCTTCACGGATCACGACGGGGTGTTCCTGCAGGTAGGGTCGCCAGTCTGCCTCTTCGGTAGGGGGTACTGGAAGTTAGATCGGGATATACTGGAGGAGCAGGCTTTCGTTGACGCATTTTTTTGTTTCTTTCGGAGGCTTGACGGCCTCCGGTCCATGTGCGAGGGGGTGTTAGAGTGGTGGGATTTAGTTAAGGGGAGGATAAGGGCTTTTATAATAGGATATTGTAGAAGGAAAAAAAGGGAGGAAAGGAGGGAGGTGGATCGTATCCAAAGGTTAATTGAACTCGAGTACGAGGCAGGCAACCTCTGTGGGTCGATTGACTGGGAGAGATTCGCAGCCCTAAAGGCGCAGCTCAGGGAGCTGCAGGAGCAGAAGGCTCGAGCTTTCCTGGAGCGTGCGCATAGTGGCTTTCTAGAACATAATGAGACTTGTTCCGCTATGTTCTTTAAGTCGGTTAGGGCCAGGCAGAGTAGGAAGGTAATGCATGGAGTTAGGGAAGAAAATGGTAGTATAGTAAGTAAACCAGAGGAAATGGTCAGGGTGACAACTGATCATTTCCAAGGTTTATTTAAGGAAAGGGAAATCGATGTAGAGCAGGGAAACGTGTTTTTAGAACACTTGTCCCGGCGGTTGCCAGAGGACATTAGAGACGTGATGGAGGCCCAGATCTCACTAGAAGAGGTTGAGAGCGCTCTTAGGAGGATGGGAAAAGGGAAGGTGCCTGGGATGGATGGGCTGCCGGCTGAGTTTTACCTCAAGTTTTGGGGTATACTTGGACCAGTGGTTCTCGAAGTCTTGAAGGCCATCCTTGAGACGGGGGTCCCGGGGGGATCAATGGCTGTTGGTGTGCTGTCACTTCTTTATAAGAAGGGGGAAGCAACTGACCTTGGCAACTGGCGGCCGTTGACCATGCTGTGTGTAGACTACAAGATTCTTGCAAAGGTTTTAGCAGACCGGTTGTGCACAGCCCTTCCCTACGTCGTCCATGAGGATCAGACGTGCGGGGAAGAGGGCCGCTCAATAAGATCGACCTATCGGCTGCCTTCGATACTGTGAACCATCAGATCCTCCTCTCCACCCTCTCCGAGTTGGGCATCTCCGGCGCGGCCCACGCTTGGATTGCGTCCTACCTCACAGGTCGCTCCTACCAGGTGGCGTGGCGAGAATCTGTCTCCTCACCACGCGCTCTCACCACTGGTGTCCCCCAGGGCTCTGTTCTAGGCCCTCTCCTATTCTCGCTATACACCAAGTCACTTGGCTCTGTCATAACCTCACATGGTCTCTCCTATCATTGCTATGTAGACGACACACAATTAATCTTCTCCTTTCCCCCTTCTGATGACCAGGTGGCAAATCGCATCTCTGCATGTCTGGCAGACATATCAGTGTGGATGACGGATCACCACCTCAAGCTGAACCTCGGCAAGACGGAGCTGCTCTTCCTCCCGGGAAGGACTGCCCGTTCCATGATCTCGCCATCACGGTTGACAACTCCATTGTGTCCTCCTCCCAGAGCGCTAAGAACCTTGGCGTGATCCTGGACAACACCCTGTCGTTCTCAACTAACATCAAGGCGGTGGCCCGTTCCTGTAGGTTCATGCTCTACAACATCCGCAGAGTACGACCCTGCCTCACACAGGAAGCGGCGCAGGTCCTAATCCAGGCACTTGTCATCTCCCGTCTGGATTACTGCAACTCGCTGTTGGCTGGGCTCCCTGCCTGTGCCATTAAACCCCTACAACTCATCCAGAACGCCGCAGCCCGTCTGGTGTTCAACCTTCCCAAGTTCTCTCACGTCACCCCGCTCCTCCGCTCTCTCCACTGGCTTCCAGTTGAAGCTCGCATCCGCTACAAGACCATGGTGCTTGCCTACGGAGCTGTGAGGGGAACGACACCCCAGTACCTCCAGGCTCTGATCAGGCCCTACACCCAAACAAGGGCACTGCGTTCATCCACCTCTGGCCTGCTCGCCTCCCTACCACTGAGGAAGTACAGTTCCCGCTCATCCCAGTCAAAACTGTTCGCTGCTCTGGCCCCCCAATGGTGGAACAAACTCCCTCACGACGCCAGGACAGCGGAGTCAATCACCACCTTCCGGAGACACCTGAAACCCCACCTCTTTAAGGAATACCTAGGATAGGATAAGTAATCCTTCTCACCCACCCCCCCCTAAAAGATTTAGATGCACTATTGTAAAGTGGCTGTTCCACTGGATGTCATAAGGTGAATGCACCAATTTGTAAGTCGCTCTGGATAAGAGCGTCTGCTAAATGACTTAAATGTAAATGTAATGTAAAATGTAAATGTAATAAGATGGAACCTACAGTTGATCAGGGACTCCATCGCCTGGGTTGAAGATAGAGGGCTGCCTTTAATGGTAGCAGCGCTAGATCAGGCGAAAGCCTTTGATCGCGTGAATAGATCTTTTCTATTCAGGGTGTTAGGTAGATTAGGATTTGGGGAGAAGTTTATAGGATGGATTCGTACATTATATGTCGGAGCGGGGTGTCGAGTTAGTGTAAATAGTCACTTCGGTGACGTTTTTGACCTCTCGTCTGGGGTCAGGCAGGGATGCCCACTCTCGGCTCTCCTCTTCGTTCTGTACATGGAGCCTCTGGGGGCTGCCATTAGGGCGGACACAGGGGTGGAAGGCTTGTTGATCCCTGGAAGTGGTGGGCTGCGTGTTAAGATGACGCAGTACGCCGACGACACTTCCTTGCTGTTGTGCAAGGACTCGTGCCTGACAAGGTCCCTTGCCATCTTTGGGGATTTCACCCGAGCGTCGGGAGCAGTTCTGAACCATGCAAAGTCTTCCGTCAAGTTTTTTGGAAGATGGCGCGGTAGAACGGATGTGCCTGGGGGGGTTATCTCTCTGTGAAGGGGCCCTGAGGATTCTCGGGGTCCATTTTGAGACCTCCGGCTCAGCGACGCTAAACTGGAACATGCGTATCGCAGTGGTACAGAGGAAGCTAGCAATGTGGAAGGCTAGGTATTTGTCTTTTATGGGCAAAGTCCTGGTCCTAAAGGTGGATGTGTTGCCGTCTCTTTTGTATTTGGCATACATCTACCCATTGCCGGCTTGTCTGAGGAGGCCTCTAGTGAGGCTTGTGTTTCAGTTTATGTGGAGTGGCAGGTGCGAGTGGGTCGCCAGGGCACGCATGATCTGTCCCATTGGGGAGGGAGGTAGGGGGGTACCACATTTCCTCCTCAAGCTGGACTCAATTTTTGTTTCTTTCTTGTTAGCGGAGCTTGCTCAGCCAGTGATACACCCGTCCGGTTACCTCCTGCGGGTGTTTTTCTCGTATCAGGCGAGAAGCATAATGGTGTGGTCTATAACACGGGTCCTCGGGCGGAACAGCTGCCGTGGCACTTTGGTCATGCGGCCAAGTGGCTGCGTGCGCACCCTGAGGTTGAAGTTGCCTGAGTAGGTTTAGATCACAGGCACCTGTACGAGGAGGTCAGAAAGGCAGGGAGTCCGGCGCCTGTAGTGGGCATCTCGGAAGTGGTCTGGGAGGGAGTGCAGGCGCGGGGTCTGGACAACAGGCTCAAGGACCTGAATTGGTTGAGCCTTCATAAGTGTTTGCCGGTACGTTCCATCTTGTACCGGTATAGTTTGGTGCAATCCCCCACCTGTCCAAGATCCTCTTGTGGCAGGGAGGAGACTGTGCGCCATGTCTTTTGGGACTGTGCCTTTGCCGGAGTAGTATGGGCTAGGGCATGGGTGTTGTTAGGTTTGGTGAAGGGGGATTATGTATTGACGTGGACCAGGTTAGAGAGGGGTGTAGGGAGAGCAAGAGGGACGGATAGGGACAGGTTTCTGCTCTGGCTTCTCATGAGTCTCTTTAAACGGGGGCTGTGGGAAGCAAGGCAGAACATGGTGAAGACAGGGAGAGATTGGGGGGTGGAAGGGATAGTGAGGAGGGTGGAAGGAGATTTGAGGGGGAGGATGAATAGGGAGGAGAGGAAGTGGGGGCAGCATGCTGCTCGGGAGAGGTGGAAGGGGGGTTTAGGGCTGGGTGTCATTTAGATTTGTAAGAGGATAGATTAGGGACGGGGAGATAGGGAAAGGTATTTTGTAGGGTGACGGGGAGGGAAGATGCTCCCCTGAGGTTTTGTTTGGGGTTTATGTTTAGTTTAATTAGTTTAATTAAAATACCATTATTTGAGTATGCATGTAAATTATGAGTTGTAAAGAATGAATGGTATTGAAGATAATAAATTATTTTAACCACCTGTTTGGTTTGCGTCCTGTCTTTTAGCTTTGGTGTGGGTTTTTTTTTGTTTGGCTCTTCTTGGGCAGATGTAGTGGGTCTCCTGGTGGGTGTCTTTTAGGTCCCAGTTGTTGTTACAAGTCAACTTCCAGTGGACACCCCATAGTGTCTTTCAAAACCCCACCTGTTTAGTTTTGGTTGTTGTCAATTATTCTTTGTTCCCTCTTCTATGTAAGGGACATTTGGTTTTCCTGTTGGGGAAGGTAACAACAAACAATGGAGTAGAACAAGCTTCTATTTTGGGTTGGATGTATCCAATTCTTAATATTTTAATCATTGTCTTTTCCTTAGAATGTTCATTAGTCTTTCAGTTGTTTCTCATGCTTTTTTTTATCCTTATGTTTGTTTCGTTTTAAATATTTGTTCATTTTGGTTTGCTTTTTCCTGTGAAGCCATTGTGTTGCATCCATGTCTGAAATGTGCTGTATAAATAAAGATTGCTTTGATTTGAACATTGCTGTTACGGTTTTCTTCCGTCGAAGGAGAGTCGGACCAAAATGCAGCGTGGTTAGTTCGATACATCTTTAATGAAGAAAAAACATGAACAATACAAAAACAAACGGAATGTGAAAACCTATATGGTGACAACTAACACAGAGACAGGAACAATCACCCACGAAATACTCAAAGAATATGGCTGCCTAAATATGGTTCCCAATCAGAGACAACGAAAAATCACCTGACTCTGAGAACCGCCTCAGGCAGCCATAGACTATGCTAGACTATGCTAGACACCCCACAACCCCCAAAATAGTTATATGTTATGTATGTTTAGTATCACCTTTCAACCAACCCAGTGCATTTGTTCATAATGAAACATTTTTAAATCAACAATATGTCAAAGGATTCAACTCCTGAGAAGTGAAACAAACAAATGGATCAAACAGATCAATCCCACTTTCCCAGCCTGCTGAAGGCTTGGTGGAGTGGTAAACACCACCCCCGGCTCTACCAGGGGCTTGAGGTGGTCTCCCACAGCTCTGCTTATGTCATGTTCTGTGGCCTTGCTGTTCCATTTCTTGACTGCCCCTGCAACACAGAAACACATTTAGTCATATTATATAAAACACTCAAAGTAATGGGTATGGAGCATCTATGGCCTCAGTTACACCTGGCACCTAAATGTGACTTGTGTCATCTGATCACTCCAAGCTGCATTAGGTTCAGATCTACAAGGATGGGCCTTTGACAGTCTGGATGCAGTCAGGCCACTGAATATAAATATTCAATATAAAGAGATGGGTGAATGAGTGGGGGAAAGTACATTTGACACAAATTACCTTCATAATATCAAAGAACAAATGTGTGTCTGAGGGGAAAGTAACTTTCATACAGCCAAAAGGGGTGAGAAATTACACCAATATCAGTGGACAATTTGCACTAATGTAAATAAACATAGATGATGGAACATATTCTTGTTTGCTTACATGATGAACCACTAATGGGACATAAATATTTACCATCTAAACCACATGTGACCTCTCACCTCTCTGGCTGTAGAAGTGTTCTTCCTAACCAGTGCCTCAAATGTTCTCTGACTGAGCTCCACCCTCACTGGGTCTTCAGAGGAGAGGAAGGCTGAGGGATGGAAGGATGAATGGATCAGTCAGCCAATAAAATGTTGAGCTGCTGTCTGACAAAATCACTGTTTTAGTAGTTCATTAAAGTAAATAAGGCTTTATGACTGCTGAATACCAACTATCAATCACTTAGATCATGTAATTTCAGATAGATATATCATTGGGATGTCTCTAGTAGGTTGAAATTGACATTTCAAATGGTTAAGGTAGGGGTTAAGGTTAGAGTTTAGGGTAGAGATGTCCCAAGGATCCCAGATAGCATTGACCATCATGCATTCTTCTGTCTCTTTCACATAGCAGGTGTAAAATAAACAGACAAGACAAGTCGGCACACAATGGATTATGGTCATTGTAGTTCATTATGTTTTATACGCTAAACTAAGAAGAATATTGACCTGTTGGAAACTACAACTCCCTACTCCATCACACAGTTTAGTCTGGATCTGATTTATTTCTAGAGAAACTACAACTCCCTACTCGATCACACAGTTCAGGCTGTGTCTGATTTATCTCTAGAGAAACTACAACTCTACTCCATCACAGTTCAGGCTGGGTTTGATTTATCTCTAGACTCGCTCTAGACACACCCATTAGGCAGACAGGCCAAAGGCGCTTGCTTACCCCAATTCGGGGAACCGTTGATCTACTTCAGAGGAACTGTGTCTACAGTGATTTCCTGTTGTTTTGACACCGCACTGGTAAACTAGAATAACTAGCTGTTGCTACAGAACGAGACGGCCAATTCACAGTTAGTCTGTGTCTCGTTCTCCACACACGGACACATACCAAGATCACGTGTTTTCTATATGCACAAGATGGTTTGACTATATAAGGCTTCAGAACTCCTTGTGTCATCGAGCTCTCGGCCTTCCACCTCAGAGTGTAGGGCTGACTAGCTACATTATTGCAATTCTTATCAAATAAAGGTTGATTGTTTGAAGAAATTACAAAATCTCTCCTAATTGGTTAGAATTTCCACCACAATGTGCAGTAAGGCTTTTTCAATACCAACAATGTTAGACCAGACTCATAGTACAGAATGAATGACTGACTGCCAGATTCAACGTCAGTTCACCGTCTCACCTCATACTGTATTGGAGCAGCAGCAGCTGACTGCCCGGTTCAACGTCAGTTCACCGTCTCACCTCATTCTGCCCGGTTCAACGTTGGTTCACCGTCTCACCTCATACTGTATTGGAGCAGCAGCAGCTGACTGCCCAGTTCAACGTCAGTTCACCGTCTCACCTCATTCTGCCCGGTTCAACGTCGGTTCACTGTCTCACCTCATACTGTATTGGAGCAGCAGCAGCTGACTGCCCGGTTCAACATCAGTTCACCGTCTCACCTCATACTGTATTGGAGCAGCAGCAGCTGACTGCCCGGTTCAACGTCAGTTCACGTCTCACCTCATACTGTATTGGAGCAGCAGCAGCTGACTGCCCGGTTCAACGTCAGTTCACGTCTCACCTCATACTCTATTGGAACAGCAGCAGCTGACTTGATCGTTGATGCTAGTCAGCATGTTTTGAATCTGAGAGTAAATAGAGCCGACTACACTCTCAAAATGAAGGGTTCAACTGGAGTTGTTCTCAAATCCCACAAGAACCGTAGGGTTCTTGGTCAATGAAACTTATTCGCAATTTACAACTGAAAATGATGGTGACAAGTTTGGATGTGACAACAGTTAAAAAGGTTAAGTTGGGTTGATGTTTGGCTCTGAATATGTCTCGAAATAATTCATTATTATAATATAACATACTAATAATGAATAACGAAGACAATGGTGGTTTTCTGTGAATATCTTCCATAACGTTACTATAGTCAATTACCTTAAATATTAGAAAGCAGGGTTTGACCGTTGGCATTGTATGAGCTACAGTACAGTACCGTTATCTAGCTAGATAACGTTATGTTCTAACTAGGCACAACTAGGTTTGGATTATTTCCCTCAACTATATTCTTTCCCATATATTGTATATCGTTTCCATAAAGCCAACATGGCTTTATACTCATTAATGTAAGTTTCCAGTCTTGAGCAGTTCTCACTTTTGTGAGAATGAACTAGCTAACGTTAACTAACTAACTAAGGACGGTGACTTGTCCAAACGAGATGTTACAACGAACTGAATCGTCAATGGAGGTCTCCCTCTTTATATAGCCTGCAACAGCATGCAATACTATTAACTCACAAGGGGGCGTAACGTTACATGGACAATACTATCCCATTTGGAAACGTTACATGTACAATACTATCCCATTTTGGAGACGTTACATGTACAATACTGTCCCATTTTGGAAACATTACATTTGCAAAACTGTCCCATTTTGGAAACGTTACATTTGCAATACTGTCCCATTTTGGAAACGTTACATTTGCAATACTGTCCCATTTCGGAAACGTTACATGTACACCCCCTTCTGGAGGGACATTAATATCTTAGATGGAAGCTGTAGTTGGGATTCAAATGCATAATGGTATTAATACAGTGTCTAGGCTACCTCTTTTGTATAAATGCCCTTCAGAATACAAACACATTATTGCCACCCAGCAAAATGTTGCATATAATCTTTCAAGTCAGCCTGATTGATCAAATTTGGAACCATTTGTGTACAAAGATATCTTGAAATGTGATATTAGGCCTGTATGGCAGTACTGTATTGGATAGTGCTTTCTCCAATATGTTCTTCTATTTTACATTCAATTGTATGTTGTTGCCTTTCAATATTTAATCTTTCAATATTTAATTGATATATATATATATATATATATATATATATATATATATATATATATAAAATATTTATATATTTATTTAATTTAATTTAATATATTAAATATATATGGGAGGGGTTCAACTGTGCTGAATAGCTAACATGCTCTGAACACCCGCGTGGAATGGAAGAAGGCCTCCAGAAATGTGTCGTAACTGAAAAATACAGTCGGCTGCAACTGTGACGAATCACTGAAACATACTGTCGGTTGCAACTGTATTAAAACACTGAAACATACTGTCAGCTGCAACTGTGATGAATCACTGAAACATACTGTCAGCTGCATCTGTATTAAAACACTGAAAAATACTGTCGGCTCCAACTGTGACGAATCACTGAAACATACTGTCGGTTGCAACTGTATTAAAACACTGAAACATACTGTCAGCTGCAACTGTATTAAAACACTGAAACATACTGTCAGCTGCAACTGTATTAAAACACTGAAAAATACTGTCGGCTCCAACTGTGATGAATCACTGAAACATACTGTCAGCTGCATCTGTATTAAGACACTGAAACATAGTCAGCTTTAACTGTGATGAAACACTGAAACATACTGTCAGCTTTAACTGTGATGAAACACAAACATACTGTCAGCTTTAACTGTGATGAATCTGGTTAAAACAGTGTGCAGTGAGTGTAAAATTATTTTGATGTGATATGAAAATATTATTTGAAATAATTTTAGATGTGATTTAAAAGTATTATGTGAAATTATTTTGATGTGATATGAAAGTATTATGTGAAATTATTTTGATGTGATATGAAAGTACAGCGATTTATGTTTCTAGAAATGTATCGCAATTGAGAACCGATTCACATTTAGATGGAATATTTGACTATTTTAGCTGCCAGAGCCAGTCTACCTCTCAAAATAACATACAGTCCTTGGACCTTGAGGAGTAACAGGGGCAGCAATCAGCAGTAGAGACAATAACAAAGCAAACTCCCTGCCCATTTCAGTAAAAAGCTGAGGGATGGGGCTGGAGAAATACAACCCTCCATGGTATCAACATTATAGTTTTAACCATGTTTTGAGTATATAGAGTGTTTGTTTATATTTACTGACAAACATTGAAGTTTTAAAAAAAAGCTTGTATTTTGGGTTCTGATGGGGTACGACAGTTGAACTAAGCTCATGAGGCATTTATAAGTGAATTCTTCAAGAAACAGATGGGTACATATCATTAATGTATAAGTCCCTAAATGGATGTAACAACTGCTGATTGCCCCTTTAAGACTACATATTCGGCTAACCTAATAGGAGATATTGAGGACTACAGTATTTCAGGCATTGCCATTGGATGCATTTGATCAATTATAAGGTTTTGTTGATGGTCCACTCTTGATGTTCTACACGTTACAGTGAAGCTTCAGTCATTCCTACAGAACAACATTAAAGTGTAGAACCCCTTTACTGCACATTGGTTCAACGACTGCAGAGACGGTACTTACTGGTGTTAAACAGATCTCCAACCTCCACTTGTTCCTCATTCGCCTCTTTCAATGTGACAGTCATCTCCCCCTCCTCCTCTTTCACTCCAAAAACTGCATCCTCTTTTTCTTCCTCCTCATCTTTCACTCTGAACGGTCTTTCTCTTCTCCTTTCACTGTAACAGCCTCACCCTGTACTTGCTTTTGTATTGTAACATCCTCCTCTTCTTTAATGAGAGCTTCTTTCTCCGTCCAGCAGACCTCCTCTTCTTTATCAGGAGGAGAGTAACTTAGTGAACTCATGGTCGGAGATGTTAGCTAGCTAGCATTAGTGACTAGCCTAGTTCTAAGCTAATTTAGCAAACCAGCTAGCTGACAAACAACATAAATATATAATTAAATGGGCCAACAAGTACATATGGAAGAAGTGTTTAATAAACAACGACTAATATACACCAAAACAGTGTAAAGAGCGTGAATTTTGTCCCTATCTTTGCTCGAAAGGTACAGAGGTGTCTGACTAGCTGTTGTTGAAGGAGCGTCCCGTCCACTAGATTATACGTCACACTGGCAGCGTCGCATGAACCTAAAATACTCACATCGCCATCTGCTGACTGGAGTGGGCAAGTTTTACTTTTCATTTATTTAATAAAAGTTTAATATTATATTAAGTTGTTCAAAGAGAAGCATGTGTTGATTGATTCGTGTTTAATGAGTGAGTATTTAAAACAAACTTTACACCCACTACACATTTGCATTGAACCATAATTCTGACATGGATCATTTTGACCCCAGAGGCATATCTTTTATCATAGCCAAAATGTGGTTTATTAAATTCTTCCAATTTTCATGACTTTGTCAATCAACTTGTTATTAATACATCTAAATCATTGTTTAGTATTTCTGTATCAAAATGGACTTTTAACAAATTCAAATCCTTTGGAGTAATTTTGACCCAAGCCAAAAGCACCTTTGATAAATAGGACATTTATTTCAAATCAAAATCACATTATATTGGTCACGTACACATGTTTTGCAGATATTATTGCAGGTGTAGCGAAATGCTTGCGTTTCTAGCTCCGACAGTGCAGTACTTTCTAACAAGTAATATCTAACAATTTCACAACATTTACCCAATACACACAAATCTAAGTATTTGAATCTAGGTTTCTCTGTAGACATGATCCATCCCACCAGAGGGTGGAGGGGCACCTGTCTCAGTGGTTTTGACCAGATACACAGTATAGTGCCTCCCTTGTATTCGCCTAAGATTGGATGTTTCTATACCACATATCACATGACTGTGTACAAAACTGCCAGCGGTAGAAAAATCTGCCACCAATATTCAGTAAAGTATTCAGACCCCTTCACTTTTTCAACATTTTGTTACATTACAGCCTTATTCTGAAAAACAATTCCCCTCATCAATCTACACATAACAGCCCATAATGACAAACCATTTGCAAATGTATTTACTTAAAGTGTTCAGACTCTTTGCTAAGAGACTTGAGATTGCTTTCAGGTGCATCCTGTTTCCATTGATCATCCTTGAGATGTTTCTACAAATTGATTGGAGTCCACCTGTGGTAAATTCAATTGATTGGACATGATTTGGAAATGCACACACCTGTCTATATAAAGGTCCCACAGTTGTCAGAGTGAAAACCAAGCCCTGAGGTCAAAAGAATTGTCCGAAGAGCTCTGAGACAGGATTGTGTTGAGGCACAGATCTGGGGAAGGATACCAAAACATTTCTGCATCATTGAAGGTCCCCAAGAACACAGTGGCCACCATCATTCTTAAAAGGAAAAAGTTTGGAACCACCAAGACTCTTCCTAGGGCTGGCCACCCGGCCAAACTGAGCAATCTTGGTATTTTATTAGGATCCCCATTAGCTGTTGCAAAAGCACCAGCTACTCTTCCTGGGGTCCACACAAAACATGACACAAATCAACAGACAAGACCAGCTCAAGTACAGAACTACATACATTTGGGAGAAGGGCCTTGGTCAGGGAGGTGACCAAGAACTCGATGGTCACTCTGACAAAGCTCCAGAGTTCATCTGTGTCGATGGGAGAACCTTCCAGAAGGACAACCATCTGTCTGAAGCACTCCACCAATCAGATCTTTACGGTAGAGTGGCCAGACGGAAACCACTCCTCAGTAAAAGGCACATGACAGCCTGCTTGGAGTTTGCCAAAAAACACAGAAAGGACTCTGACCATGAGAAACAAGATTCTCTGGTCTGATGAAACCAAGATTAAACTCCTTGGCCTGAATGCCAAGATTCACATCTGGAGGGAACCTGGCACCATCCCTACTGTGAAGCATGGGGGTGGCAGCATCATGCAGCGGGGAAGTTTTGCAGGGACTAGCAGACTAGTCAGGATCGAGGGAAAGATGAACACAGCAAAGTACAAAAAAAATTCCACTGGTGAGGCTCATAGAACATGGGAGAAATAATTAGGGTTCTACATTGTGACATCATTAAAATACTCATTACAATGTTACAACATTCTACATTGTGACATCATTAAAATACTCCTACTACAATGTTAAAACATTCTACATTGTGACATCTAAAATACTCCTACTACAATGTTAAAACATTCTACATTGTGCCATTATTTCATTGATATCAGGAAACAACTCCTTCATGTATGTATTTTCTGATGTTTGATCAGAGATCTTTTATCAGAGTATCTCTTGTCACATTGATCACAGCTATGAAGTTTCTCTCCTGTGTGTGTTCTCTGGTGTGATACCAGGCTGCTTGACTGAGTAAAACTCTTCCCACATTGATTACAGCTATAAGGTTTCTCTCCCGTGTGTGTTCTCTGGTGTGATACTAGGCTGCTTGACTGAGTAAAACTCTTCCCACATTGATTACAGCTATAAGGTTTCTCTCCTGTGTGTGTTCTCTGGTGTGATATCAGGCTGCTTGACTGAATAAAACTCTTCCCACATTGACTACAGCTATAAGATTTCTCTCCTGTGTGTGTTCTCTGGTGTAGAGTCAGATGGCTAGATGTAACAAAACTCTTCCCACATTGATTACAGCTATAAGGTTTCACTCCTGTGTGTGCTCTCAGATGTACTATCAGCCAGCTTGAGTGATTAAAACTCTTCCCACATTGAGTACAGTTATAAGGTTTGTCTACTGTGTGTATTTTCAGGTGGGATTTTAAATCTGTTGAACTAACAAAACTCTTTCCGCAGTCAGAGCAGTGGTAAGGTTTCTCTCCTGTGTGTGCTCTCAGATGTACTATAAGACAGCTTGAGTGAGTAAAACTCTTCCCACATTGATCACAGCTATAAGGTTTCTCTCCAGTGTGAATTCTCTGGTGAGTTTTCAGGCAGCTTGACTGAGTAAAACTCTTCCCACATTGATCACAGCTATATGGTTTCTCTCCAGTGTGAATTCTCAGGTGAGTTTTCAGGCAGCTTGACTGAGTAAAACTCTTCCCACATTGATCACAGCTATAAGGTTTCTCTCCAGTGTGAATTCTCAGGTGTACTTTTAGTGATTCTGATCTTAAGTAACTCTTCCCACAATCAAAACAGTGGTGAGATTTCTCTCCAGTGTGTACATGCTGGTGTATTTTAAGTTCTGATGAAGATTTGCAACGTTTCCCACAGTCAGAGCAGCAGTGAGATTTCCTGTCTGTGGGTCTCTGCTGGCGTTTCTTGAGGTGTTCTGAAGTGAAGAGACCCTTCTCTGCCTCGTTAGCATCATGATGTTGAGGCTCCCCAGAGGATCCACGATAGTCACATCTCTCTCCTGTGTGAACAACAAGTCAGACATGATTAAAGGGCCACAACAGCAGAAATCCACTGTTAAAGGTGATGCCAAAAGCGTAGCCATGATGCTGTACAACAATTGACGTCTGTAATGAATGTTAAAATTACTTTAGAATTGTCTTAAGACAGTCAAGTGAGCAACAATAGTCCTATTTAGTCATATTTTCACAATAGTAGTAACATCGATGATTGTAGGCTAGAAATAAGTAAAAGTTGTTGAAATCCTAAGCAGTGTGCCAGGCTACTTTTGGTCTCCAATATAGGCCCCTTTCTGTGTTTGCTAAAATTGCAACAAGGGTGATGCACACACAATTTGGGTGCAGAAACACCTCCCTGGATTATAAATCATTTAATATTTCAGGTGAAACATGGAAACTAAAATGTCTCATGACATTTCATAAACTGATCACCAGATAATTTTATGAATAATCCCACTTGGCTACTTTGTAATGTGTTGTCATTCTAAATGTCCTGAATAAAGAAAAATAGCTCTGTGTGTTGTACAATAGCATATACATCACGGAACAGTTCTCTACACATTATGAGCTAAGTATCTCTGTGTCCAGACAGACTAACGAAACCCTACTATAAATCAAGCAGACAATGACATTATAAACATCAATTTGTTAGGGATGTTGGAGCCAACGTGGAGCACGGCATAACCGTCTTTACCAGAGTAATGAATGAAGAAGCATTTCGATTGTTGTTGCATGTCGTGATGTCTGTCATTTGACTGGCATGCAGAAAATTATTTCATGGATCAGCTGATGATAGTTGAACATGTGACTAACTAAAAAGCTACTGTATTAAGTATTATGTTTAATTATTGAAGAACAGCATTAATGAGTGTCGATTTGGGTGTTGTGAATCAACTTAAGGTGACTCTCAGATTTAGCAAACTGAAATCATTTAGGATTTCTGTGCCCATGAAAACTGTTCTTCCAGCGTAACATAAGGAAACACTAAATGTTACGTAGTTAGAGAGCAATTCAGAGACCTGAAAACAAAAAAAATGTCCGACAGCAAGATCCAGTATTTAAGTTTAACATATGACAAGCTTAATGTTATGACTATAACTACTGTTCCCTGAAGGAGGGAAACTAGGTACAACATTCTTTTAAATCCACATGTTATGACTATAACTACTGTTCCCTGAAGGAGGGAAACTAATAACAACATACTATGAAATTCACGTTATGACTATAACTACTGTTCCCTGAAGGAGGGAAACTAGCTCCTATTACTAACTAGGTACTATACAACTAATGTAGCACGCAGATCGGTAGAAATTGTAGGATAAATTGGATAAATTCCAAATGGAAAAAGTTTGCAGATTTTACCGGAAACCTCCGGAGCTTAACGTCACAAGTTATGAAGGCCAGCAGCAGGTCAGTTGGTTATTTTCTTCTAGTTATATTGATCTCTGGCTTCTTCAAGTCATTTGTGTTAATTATTTAATCAAACGCTTGAAGCATCAGTTCAGTTCAAGTTCTGCACATATGGTTGATTTGATTAAACACATACAGTTGATTTGATAAAACACAAACAGTTGATTTTACTAAACACATGCGGTTTGTCTATATGGAAAAATATATGTCATAACACTTCAACCTGCCAATTGGTAGAAAGAAAAATGTATTTTTTATCTGGGACAGCCCTAGAACATACGACATACATGCATTCAGACCCCTTCCCTTTTTACACATTTTGTTACGTTACAGCCTTATTCTAAAATGGATGACATTTTTAAAAGTGCTCAATCTGACATCACAATACCCCATAAAAGTGAGAAAAAAGATTAGAAATGCTTGCATACCAGTGGTTGTATCTCTGTAGGACATGCCAGTAGGCTACAGTAGGTTGTATCTCTCTAGGTCATGCCAGTAGGTTACAGTAGCTTGAAACTCTCTAGGTCATGCCAGTAGACTATAGTAGGTTGTAACTCTCTAGGTAATGCCAGTAGGTTACAGTAGGTTGTATCTCTCTAGGTTATGCCAGTAGGTTACAGTAGGTTGTATCCAAGAGGAAACAATGATCAAAGAGTCGAATTTGGTCAACAACAAAATTAACGGCTTATTTGCTATGTGAGGTTTACTTGATCCAACAGAAGTTTTGTGTTGCTTAAGTTATGTGGACACGTGACATACCAACAACTTTGATAAAAACACTATAGGAGTTGTCTCCAGATCGCTATGGATATTCATGCTAGTAGCTCTCTCTAGCCACCTCTACCGGGTGGACTGTATAGAACGGTGTGTTCATCTGTCAGATATGAACCTCTACCCGGTGGACTGTATAGAACGTTTTGTTCATCTCTGTCAGATATGAACCTCTACCAGGTGGACTGTATAGAACGGTGTGTTCTAATAAAACACCATAGGAGTTGTCTTCAGATTGCTATGCATATTCATGCTAGTAACTTAGCATCTCTCTCCATTGAATACAGGTTGTTGACGTCAACAACCCTCATATAATATATATTTTTTAAATAGATTACAATAAGAAGAAGTATACACCAATCCAAAGAAAGGGTAGGCGGGAGCTAGAGAACCTTCAGTGCCACTTTGTGGACAACGACTCGCCTTGTTTGGGCAAAGTGACATCTTGTCAGTATATTCATAATCTTTGGTGTCGCCAACCCAACTCTCACATGGCACTATTGGGGGGCACCGTGTGTAGTAAATCATCACTACATTAAAATCACTACATGCCGTGCCCCCCAGTCTGCGGTCAGCAGATAGACCCTTCTCAAATATATATGTTTAGTCACTTTTTGGAAAAGGAACGGAGAAAACAAAGGGTAGCTTGTTGTCTACGTCTTCTGATTCTAGACATATCAGTTATAATCCTAGGGCCCTCCGTTGGAGAGGTATTGACGAGCCAACTCCGAATATCCAAAGTTAAAAACACATTTAAGGCGGTACTTACTGGTGTCAATCAGATCTCCTATCTCCACCTCTTCGTCTTTCAATGTGACAGTAATCTCCCCTTCCTTCTTCACTCCAAAAACTGCATCCTCCTCTTCTTCCACTCTGAACGCGTCTTCCTCTTCTTTAACTGAAACGTCTTTCTCTTCTTTTTTTACTGTGACATCCTCTTCTTCCTTCTCCTCTTTCACGACAATGTTCAGCCCCAGAGCTTCTTTCTCCGTCCAGCAGACCCCCTCTTCTTTAACAGGAGGGGAGAAGTTTTGGGAGCTCATGGTCGGGGATGTTAGCTAGCTATCATTAGCAACTGGGCTAGTGCTAACTTAACCAGCCAGATACTATAGCTGACTAATAAAAAATAACGTAATATTAAATTAAATAGGTTAACAAGTAGATACGACAGAAGTGTGTCTAAAACACAGTAGCTAATATACACCGAAAGCGTATAAATAGCTTGAATCTTTCGGCTATGTTGGCTAGAAAGCTACCGCGTTGATTGACGAGCTGTTTCTGAAGAACCGTCCACTAGATTATACGTCACGCTGGCAGCGTCGCCTGAAACACGCACATCGCCGTCTGCTGTCTGGAGGGGAAACGCAGTTGAGGATCATATTTTATTTTCAGACAAAGATTATATTTAAATGGATTTAATTAAATAATACTATTATATTGAGACATACAAAGACCCGACTGTGTTGATTGATTAGTGCGAACAAAACAATGTTTAGTACAGCACATTTAAGGCAGTTTCATTAAGTCAAACAACATCTTAATAAGTAGCCAGCTACTGACGGTCTATACTGCTTCTACATGGTGTAACAATACATCATGTAGATGTATATAATGAACAGACTAGGTCTATACTGCTCCTACATGGTGTAACAATACGTCCATTCAAAAGTTTGGGGTCACATAGAAATGTCTTTGTTTTTGAAAGAAAAGCACATTTTTTATAAACAGTGTGCAGGCCTTCTTGTTCTTTAACAAAGATTTTGTAAACAGTGTTTTTGCATGCAGCAACCCAACCAGTCTCTGAACAGTTGATGTTTAGATGTGTCTGTTACTTGAACTCTGTGAAGCATTTATTTGGGCTGCCATCCGAGGTGCAGTTAACTCTTATGAACGTATCTTCTGCAGCAGAGGTTACTCTGGGTCTTCCTTTCCTGTTGCGGTCCTCATGAGAGCCACCCATACCTTGTCACAACACAACTGATTGGCTCAAACACATTAAGAAGGAATGAAATTCCACAAATTAACATTTTACTTGGCACACCTGTTCATTTAAATGAATTCCAGGTGACTACCTCATGAAGCTGGTTGAGATTATGCCAAGAGTGTGCAAAGCTGTCATCAAGGCAAAGGGTGACATTCCAGCCAATTGTGTCAAAAATTTAGAACAGCCAAATTATTATAGATGGTGTTCCACACCCCGTAGAGCGTGCTCAGCGTAGCCTTTATGTCATTATTATAGATGGTGTTCCACACCCCGTAGAGCGTGCTCAGCGTAGCCTTTATGTCATTATTATAGATGATATTCCACACAACGTAGAGCGTGCTCAGCGTAGCCTTTATGTCATTATTATAGATGATATTCCACACAACGTAGAGCGTGCTCAGCGTAGCCTTTATGTCATTTACTAAACCACTGGCCGTGTTCGAGAGCATCAAATCCATGCTGCATCGTGGGTAAATGGTGACTGGCTGACTGATTTATAAATAATAATGAGTAGTTACTTATGATGCAAGGATCAGATCAGTCAGTCGGCAGTCACCTGCACTGTCGCCTGCAATGTCGAACAAACCCAATAACAAACCAATCAAATCAAATCAATTTTTTTTGTCACATTCACTGAAAACAACAGGTCAAGTCAATGTGCAGGCGTACAGGTTAGTAATGAGGCTATATACAGGGGGTACCGGTACTGAGTAAATGTGCGGGGGTACAGGTTAGTAATGAGGCTATATACAGGGGGTACCGGTACTGAGTAAATGTGCGGGGGTACAGGTTAGTAATGAGGCTATATACAGGGGGTACCGGTACTGAGTAAATGTGCGGGAGTACGGGTTAGTAAATGAGGCTATACAGTGGGGCAAAAAAGTATTTAGTCAGCCACCAATTGTGCAAGTTCTCCCACTTAAAAAGATGAGAGAGGCCTGTAATTTTCATCATAGGTACACTTCAACTATGACAGACAAAATGAGAAAAAAAATCCAGAAAATCACATTGTAGGACTTTTAATGAATTTATTTGCAAATTATGGTGGAAAATAAGTATTTGGTCACCTACAAACGAGTAAGATTTCTGGCTCTCACAGACCTGTAACTTCTTTTTAAGAGGCTCCTCTGTCCTCCACTCGTTACCTGTATTAATGGCACCTGTTTGAACTTGTTATCAGTATAAAAGACACCTGTCCACAACCTCAAACAGTCACACATCAAAGGACACCAGAAACAAAATTATAGACCTGCACCAGGCTGTGGGAAGCAGCTTGGTTTGAAGAAATCAACTGTGGGAGCAAATATTAGGAAATGGAAGACATACAAGACCACTGACAATCTCCCTCGATCTGGGGCAAGATCTCACCCCGTGGGGTCAAAATGATCACAAGAACGGTGAGCAAAAATCCCAGAACCACACGGGGGGACCTAGGGAATGACCTGCAGAGAGCTGGGACCAAAGTAACAAAGCCTACTATTAGTAACACACTACGCCGCCAGGGACTCAAATCCTGCAGTGCCAGACGTGTCCCCCTGCTTAAGCCAGTACATGTCCAGGCCCGTCTGAAATTTGCTAGAGAGCATTTGGATGATCCAGAAGAAGATTGGGAGAATGTCATATGGTCAGATGAAACCAAAATATAACTTTTTGGTAAAAACTCAACTCATCGTGTTTGGAGGACAAAGAATGCTGAGTTGCATCCAAAGAACACCATACCTACTGTGAAGCATGGGGGTGGAAACATCATGCTTTGGGGCTGTTTTTCTGCAAAGGGACCAGGACGACTGATCCGTGTAAAGGAAAGAATAAAGGAAAGAATGAATGGGCCCATGTATCGTGAGATTTTGAGTGAAAACCTCCTTCCATCAGCAAGGGCATTGAAGATGAAACGTGGCTCCCTCACATCTTTCAGCATGACAATGATCCCAAACACACCGCCCGGGCAACAAAGGAGTGGCTTCGTAAGAAGCATTTCAAGGTCCTGGAGTGGCCTAGCCAGTCTCCAGATCTCAACCCCATAGAAAATCTTTGGAGGGAGCTGAAAGTCCGTGTTGCCCTACAACAGCCCCAAAACATCACTGCTCTAGAGGAGATCTGCATGGAGGAATGGGCCAAAATACCAGTAACAGTGTGTGAAAACCTTGTGATGACTAACAGAAAATGTTTGACCTCTGTCATTGCCAACAAAGGGTATATAAAAAAGTATTGAGATAAACTTTTGTTATTGACCAAATACGTATTATTATTAATTGAGATAATATGTGCATGTAGGTAGGAGTAAAGTGACTCTGCATTGATAAAACAGTGAGTAGCAGAAGCGTAAAAAAAGGGGGTGGGGGGGTCAATCTAAATAGTCCAGATGGCCATTTGACTACTTGTTCAGCAGTCTTATAGCTTGGGGAGAGAAGCTGTGAAGGAGTCTTTTTGACCTAGACTTGGGGCTCTGGTACCGCTTGCAGAGAGAAGAGTCTGTGACTTGGGTGACTGGAGTCTTTGACAATTTTTGGGGCCTTCCTCTGACACGGCCTATTCTTGGATGGCAGGAAGCTTGGCTCCAGTGTTGTATTCTGCTGTACGCACTACCCACTGTAGAACCTTACGGTTGGATGCTGAGTAGTTGCCATACCAGGCGGTGATGTAACCGGTCAAGATGCTCTCAATGGTGCAGCTGTAGAACTTGTTGAGGATCTGGGGACCCATGGCAAATATTTTCACTCTCCTGGGGGGGGTTGGACCATGATTGTTTGTTGATGTGGACACCAAGGAACTTGAAACTCTCGACCAGCTCCACAGCAGCCCCGTCGATGTTAATGGGGCTCCTTTTTCTGTAGTCCACTATCACCTCCTCTGTCTTGATTACATTGAGGGAGAGGTAGTTGTCCTGGCACCACACTGCCAGGTCTCTGACCTCCTCTGTCAGGGAGAGGTTGAAAATGTCAGTGAAGACAATTGCCAGTTGGTCCGTGCATGCTCTGGGTACACGCCCTGGTAATCCGTCTGGCCCCGCAACGTTGTGAATGTTGACCTGTTTAAAGGTCTTGCTCACATCGGCTACTGCGAGTGTGATCACACAGTCATCCGGAACAGCTGGTGCTCTCAATAATGCTTCAGAGTTGCTTGCCTCAAAGCGATCATAAAAGGCATTTATCTCGTCTGGCAGCTCATCTCCACATTTTCTTCAGGTGAATGACAGGGACTTGGGCCTGGTCTCCTGAAAGCAGTATGTACTTCGCATCAGACTCGTTAAAGAAAAAATAATTGTCAAGTTCGAGGTGACAGATCGCTGTTCTGAAGTCCAGAAGCTCTACTGTGCTAATGGGTTCCAACTAGAGAACACAATCACACAGTGCATGAAAGCATGAGGTGTGGCTAACGTTAGCAAGCTTGAGCTAGATACCAAGTTAGAATACAAACTCGGCAGCACAGAGTAGATACTCCACATGACGTTGAGATATTGTGCATTGTGGGTAGTTTAGAAGATATCCAGAAATAAGTCACAAAATATGTAATAAAGCAAAAACATAACTGTTTGTACTTATAGGTAACTAGATCGTGACTACAACTCAGTTACAAAGGCTTTAACCACACTGTATTGTTACTCTGGTGAGTAAAAACTCATGCTTCCTACACTTTAATGTGTCTGAAATAAAATATACATTTTACTCAACTGCGTTACCCACTCCAGTCAGCAGGTAGCGGTGTGGGAATTTAAGGCAATGCTACTGGTGTGACGTATAATCTAGTGGACGGAACGCTTCTTTCAACAGCAGCAACAGCTCGTCAGCCACCTCGGTAGCTTGCTAGACAAAATAGCCTAACCAATAAAGCTCTTTAGACGCTTTCGTATTTATTAGCCACTGTGTTGTAAACCCACTTCTGTCGTCTAGTTAGTTATCCGATTTAATTTCATATTTACTGTGTTGTTATTAGACAGCTAGCGGGCTGGTTAAGTTAGCATCAGCCTAGCTAGCTAACATCCCCGACCATGAGGTCACGAAGCTACTCTCCTCCTGCTAAAGAAGAGTAGATCTGCTGGACGGAGAAAGATGGTCTGTGCCTGAACGTTGTTGTGAAAGAGGAAGGGGAGGCTGTCACAATACAAAAACAAGTAGAGGGTGAGGCTGTTACAGTGAAAGAAGTAGGGAAAGACGTTACAGTTAAAGAAGAGGAAGACGTGTTCAGAGTGAAAGAATAGGAGGCTGCATGTTTTGGAGTGAAAGAGGAGGAGGAGATGACTGGATATCTGGGCTCAGTTTCCCAAACGCATCTTAAGACATCCAATGGTTCTAACTGTGACTGGGCCCTGATTAACACTATTAAGTACTGTCTTAAAACAGAGGCATGGACTCTGCAGTTGTTGAACTGATGTGTGGTGTTAAAGGGGAAATATGCAATAGCTACATCCATATTTTGACCTTTTAAATGTGTTTATTTATAGCCATTGATTCTTGAAGAATATAACACGCCTCATGAGCTTAGTTCAACTGTTGTACCCCATCAGAACCCAAAATAAGCTTATTTTTTTACTCCAATATTTAGAAACAATGTAAACCAACATTGTATAGCCTCAAAATGGTTAACTATAATGCTGATATCATGGATGGTCAGTCCTTCCATCCATAGGTCTGTCATTGATTTTGAAAGTAGTTACATTTCTCCAGCCCCATCATCATCTTATTACCAAAACACAGGTGGAATGACAGCTTTGTTATGGTTTCAATTGCAGATTGGTTGGTTGATTGTGTGGCTTTTTTAAAGGGGCTATCTAGGATTTAATCAGCAACAAAATGTCAGCCCTGAGACTTGGTTTTGTAAACAGCTGAGGGATGGGGGCTGGAGAAATGTAACCACTCTCAGATGCATAGAGAAAGCTATTGTAGCCACCGTAACCCTACACCTAGCTACCCCATCAAGAAGTTCAGACTTCTTGGCATAACAGTTATAAGGTGTTGACTTGACAGTTCCTGGACCCAGGTTTGAGTCCAGCTCTGGGCTACCCCCTGAATTGACTAAATACAAAAATAAATACAAGGACTGGCTGTCCATAAGGTCAACATGATAGTTTTAACCAGATTCCGAGGTTATGCAGTGCTTGTTTACAAACAGTGGCGTTATAAGAGCTTATGTTTTGGTTTCTGGTGGGGTAATACGGTTGAAACATTTGAGGCATTTAAACTATGCCACTTTGTTTACATACCCTACATTACTCATCTCATATATATATACTGTACTCTAAACCATCTACTCCATCTTGCCTATGCCGTTCTGTACCATCCCTCATTCATATATCTTTATGTACATATTCTTTATCCCCTTACACTTGTGTGTGTATAAGGTAGTAGTTTTGGAATTGTTCGGTTAGATTACTCGTTGATTATTACTGCATTGTCGGAACTAGAAGCACAAGCATTTCGCTACACTCGCATTAACATCTGCTAACGGTGTTAAAGGTGTTAAGTCATTAGCTGTGTTAGAATACCCATACTAACTGTACTATTTGTGAAGTACATTGAGTATACAGTATGCTTATTGGCCATAGTATGATTTTTTTTTTTTTTTTTCCACCTTTATTTAACCAGGTAGGCAAGTTGAGAACAAGTTCTCAGTTCTCATAACCGCGACCTGGCCAAGATAAAGCAAAGCAGTTCAACACATACAACAACACAGATTTACACGTGGAGTAAACAAACATACAGTCAATAATACAGTAGAAAAGTCTATATACAATGTGAGCAAATGAGGTGAGATAAGGGAGGTAAAGGCAATAAATAGGCCATTGTGGCGAAGAAAATACAATATAGCAAGCAATTAAAACACCGGAATGGTAGATTTGCAGTAGATGAGTGAGAAAAGTAGAAATACTGGGGTGCAAAGGAGCAAGATAAATAAATACAGTAGGGGATGAGGTAGTTGTTTTGGCTATTTATAGATCGGCTATGTACAGGTGTAGTGATCTGTGAGCTGCTCTGACAGCTGGTGCATAAAGCTAGTGAGGGAGATAAGTGTCTCCAGTTTCAGAGATTTTTGTAGTTCGTTCCAGGCATTGGCAGCAGAGAATTGGAAGGAGAGGTGGCCAAAGGAGGATTTGGCTTTGGGGGTGACCAGTGAGATATACCTGCTGGAGCGAGTGCTACGGGTGGGTGCTGCAATGGTGACCAGCGAGCTGAGGTAAGGCGGGACTTTACCTAGCAGGGTCTTGTAGATGACCTGGAGCCAGTGGATTTGGCGACGAGTATGAAGCGAGGGCCAGCCAACGAGAGCATACAGGTCGCAGTGGTGGGTAGTATATGGGGCTTTGGTGACAAAACTGATGGCACTGTGATAGACTGCATCCAATTTGTTGAGTAGGGTGCTGGAGGCTATTTTGTAAATGACATCGCCGAAGTCGAGGATCGGTAGGATGGTCAGATTTAGGGTATGTTTGGCAGCATGAGTGAAGGATGCTTTGTTGCAAAATAGGAAGTCAATTCTAGATTTAACTTTGGATTGGAGATGTTTGATGTGAGTCTGGAAGGAGAGTTTACAGTCTAACCAGACTAGAGGTCGACGATTATGATTTTTCAACGCCGATACCGATTATTGGAGGACCAAAAAAGACGATACCGATTAATCGTCAGATTAAAAATAATAATAATAATAATAATTTGTATTTGTAATAATGACAATTACAACAATACTGAATTAACACTTATTTTAACTTAATATAATACATCAATAAAAATCCATTTTGCCTCAAATAAATAATGAAACATGTTGGTTTAAATAATGCAAAAACAAAGTGTTAAAGAAGTGAAAGTGCAATATGTGCCATGAGAACATTTGAAAGTTGGTGGTTCCTTTTAACATGAGACTTCAATATTCCAAGGTAAGAGGTTTTTGGTTGTAGTTATACCTTTGACTATTGGATGTTCTTATAGGCACTATAGTATTGCCAGTGTAACAGTATAGCTTCTGTCCCTCTCCTCGCCCCTCCAATCTCAGAGCGAGTGACGTTTGAAACGCTATTAGCGCACACTCCGCTAACTAGCTAGCCATTTCACATCGGTTACACCAGACATTGGGCTGACAGGCTTGAAGTCATAAACAGCGCTGTGCTTGCGAAGAGCTGCTGGCAAAACGCACAAAAGTGCTGTTTGAATAAATGCTTACGAGCCTGCTGTTGCCTACCATCGCTCAGTCAGACTCCTCTATCAAATCATAGACTAAATTATAACATAACACACAGAAATACAAGCCTTTGGTCATTAATATGGTCGAATCCGGAAACTATCATTTCGAAAACAAAACGTTTATTATTTCAGTGAAATACGGAACCGTTCGTTATATTTTATCTGACGGGTGGCATCCCTAAGTCTAAATATTGTTGTTATATTGCACAACCTTCAATGTTATGTCATAATTACGTACAATTCTGGCAAATTAGTTCGCAATGAGCCAGGCTGCCCAAACTGTTGCATATACCCTGACTCTGCGTGCAATGAACGCAAGAGAAGTGGCACAATTTCACCCGGTTAATATTGCCTGCTAACCTGGATTTATTTTAGCTAAATATGCAGGTTTAAAAAATATATACGTCTGTGTATTGATTTTAAAAAAGGCATTGGTGTTTATGGTTAGGTACAGTCGTCCAACCATTGTGCTTTTTTTGCAAATGCGCTTTTGTTAAATCATCCCCCAGCGTTGCATCGATTATATGCAACGCAGGACACGCTAGATAAACTAGTAATATCATCAACCATGTGTAGTTATAACTAGTGATTATGATTGATTGATTTTTATCAAATATGTTTAATGCTAGCTAGCAACATACCTTGGCTTCTACTGCATTCGTGTAACAGGCAGTCTCCTCGTGGTGTGCAATGTAATCAGGTGGTTTGAGCATTGGACTAGTTAACTGTAATGTTGCAAGATTGGATACTCCGAGCTGACAAGTTGAAAATCTGTTGTTCTGCCCCTGAACAAGGCATTTAACCGACAGTTCCTAGGCCGTCACTGAAAATAAGAATGTGTTCTTAACCTCTCCAACCTATGGGGGCGCTATGTCATTATTGGATAAAAAGACGTGCCCGTTTTAAGCGCAATATTTTGTCACGAAAAGATGCTCGACTATGCATGGAATTGACAGCCTTGGAAAGACAAAACTCTGACGTTTCCAAAACTGCAAAGATATTATCTGTGAGTGCCCCAGAACTAATGCTACAGGCGAAACCAAGATGAAGTTTCATACAGGAAATGCCCCAGATTTTGAAGGCGCTGTGTTCCAATGTCTCCTTATATGGCTGTGAGTGCGCCAGGAATGAGACTGCCCTTTCTGTCGTTTCCCCAAGGTGTCTGTAGCATTGTGACGTGTTTGAAGGGCATATCATTGGAAGATTGACCATAAAAGACTACTTTTACCTGGTGTCCCGCCCCGTGTCCTGTGTCAAAATTATTGCGTAATCTGTAGGTCCATGCGCGTTCCATTTCTTCAGAAGAGAAAGTCAACTGCCACAAAGGATTTTATCGTCGATAGATATGTGAAAAACACCTTGAGGATTGATTCTAAACATTGGTTTGCCATGTTTCTGTCGATATTATGGAGTTAATTTGGAAAAGTTCGCGTTTTAATGACTTAATATTTATTTTTATTTTTTTTTCCTTACCCAAACGTGATGAACACAACGGAGCGATTAGTCAACACAAATAATATTTTTTGTAAAAACTGAACATTTGCTATCGAACTGAGAGTCTCCTCATTGAAAACATCTGAAGTTCTTCAAAGGTAAATGATTTTATTTGAATCCTTTTCTGTTTTTTGTGAAAATGTTGCATGCTGAAAGAGAGGCATAATCCTATGCTAGGCTATCAATACTGTTACACAAATGCCTGTTTAGCTATGGTTCAAAAGCATATTTTGAAAATCAGAGATGACAGTGTTGTTAACAAAAGGCTAAGCTTGAGAGCAAATAGATTAATTTCATTTCCTTTGCGATTTTCATGAATAGTTAACGTTGTGTTATGCTAATGAGCTTGCGGATAGATTTACACAATCCTGGATACAGGTTTTTTTTCGTAGCTAAACGTGACGCAGAAAATGGAGCGATTTGTCCTAAACAAATCATCTTTCAGGAAAAACTGAACATTTGCTATCTGAGAGTCTCCTCATTGAAAACATCCGAAGTTCTTCAAAGGTAAATGATTTTATTTGAATGCTTTTCTGGTTTTTGTGAAAATGTTGCCTGCTGAAAGAGAGGCATAATCCTATGCTAGGCTATCAATACTGTTACACAAATGCTTGTTTAGCTATGGTTCAAAAGCATATTTTGAAAATCTGAGATGACATTGTTGTTAACAAAAGGCTAAGCTTGAGAGCAAATAGATTAATTTAATTTCATTTGCGATTTTCATGAATAGTTAACGTTGTGTTATGCTAATGAGCTTGCGGATAGATTTACACAATCCTGGATACAGGTTTTTTTTTCGTAGCTAAACGTGACGCAGAAAACGGAGCGATTTGTCCTAAACAAAAAAAAATATTTCAGGAAAAACTGAACATTTGCTATCTGAGAGTCTCCTCATTGAAAACATCTGAAGTTCTTCAAAGGTAAATGATTTTATTTGAATCCTTTTCTGGTTTTTGTAAAATGTTGCATGCTGAAAGACAGGCATAATCCTATGCTAGGCTATCAATACTGTTACACAAATGCTTGTTTAGCTATGGTTCAAAAGCATATTTTGAAAATCTGAGATGACAGTGTTGATAACAAAAGGCTAAGCTTGAGAGCAAATAGATTAATTTCATTTCATTTGCGATTTTCATGAATAGTTAATGTTGCGTTATGGTAATGAGCTTGAGGCTGTAGTCACGATACCGGATCCGGGATGGCTCGACGCAAGAAGTTAACTGACTTGCCTAGTTATATAAAGGTATAAAACCTAAAAATATATATATAAAAAAATTGGCACAATCGGCTCTGAATTGAAAAGTGTACTATTTATGTGGTCTAACAAAAAAAGAGTGTGGTTTTTGAGATGTTAGTTAATGAACAAAGGGGTGTACATTTGGTGTTGATATTTTATATTTACAATTCATGTAATATTTAGTAATCATGACTATTTATGCAACCAACTGACAATTCTTGGTTGCAATTATATTGACATTGTTGCCCTGCTTTCATTCTCAGATGTGCCAACCCAAATGCACTAGAGCATGACATTGGGGACTGGGCCCAGATCCAACAACATGCCTATCGAGTGAACCCTGAAAAGAGAGAGAAGCTCCGCAGTGAGGTGGAAAGTTACTAAGGATATTGCAGGAGCTTCCTCTTGAAATCAGACATGTCTGTGGTAAGGACAACTTGGTTGCTGATTGTCTCAAGGGTGGGCAGTCAAAAAGTTTTGTTTGCCAGTGCGTTTACCATGGATCACAATTTATTTTGACTGCAAGTTTTTCCGTATTGGAGATGAGTTTTGTTTGAGTTCTAGAATTCTGGCTCTTTTTTGTTTAGCATGTAGGAAAGGGGATACCTAGTCAGTTGTACAACTGAATGCATTCAACTGAAATGTGTCTTTGGTGCACTGATTGGTGTCACCTCGTTAGTCAGTATGTGTTACACCTGTGCTGGCTTGTCCATCTTGTTAGTGGGAAGGTGTTTCAACTGAGCTGGTCCAGGTTCTATTTAAGAGTGTCTGGCCCAGTGCTCCAGTTGTCTGATAGATGTGGAGAATCAACACCTTTAGTTGCTCCACCGTTTTTGTCAAAGATGTTTTCTTTTCAGGTTGAAGTTTTTTTACTGAAGAGAGCCTTATTTTGAAGAAGAAAACAAAAAAATGAATCCAAACAAGCAAACCAGGTCGGTTCCGGGGACTGGTATAGCAAATACCGTAAGATTTTCATGGACTGAAAAGGAGATGGTGCCTTGGGGCAGGGAAACTTTTGGAAGGACCATATTGATGGGATGCCTCAAGATAGAGGTGAAGGAAGTGCTCTGCCTCCAAGGCAACCCAAATGAAAAAGGTTTTGATGTGACATTTTACAAGGAAGAGAAACATGATGACGTATTGAAGATGGCAAAGGAAGCGGGAAAAAAAGGACCCCTGTGCCATTATGCGGTGACCAGCCTGGCAAAGAACAACTTCAGGGTGGTCACCGTAAACATGTACAATCCGCATGTGAAGGATGAAGAAGTGAGGGCCTTTCTGGGGAGATACATGGACAATGTCTCCTCAGCGAGGTACCCCAGGGACTCCCTGGGTTTCTGGGACGGGAGAAGAGGTTTCCAGGCGTTACTCAGGGAGTCCCCGAAGAGTGAGGATGGCTACCTCCATCCTCCGGCGATGTTCTCCCTGGGGGCTGACAGGGGAACACTCTACTATGCACGTCAGCCCCCGTTCTGCAGGCGTTGTATGGCCTATGGCCATATCCTGGCCACGTGCAGCGCCAAGAGGTGTCGGTTTTGTGGGTCGGAAGAGCACGAGGCCAGGGAGTGTGACGAGCCCAAGGCTTGCCACGGGTGTGGCTCAAGAGCACACCTGTGGCGTGATTGCCCGTCTCGTCACAGGTCATACGCGTCTGCAGCTGGGGGAGGAGCGGGGGATGGGGGGAGGAAAGAGAGGACGCATGCGGATTGTACGGATGGCACAGGGGAAAGGACGGAGAAGAACGAAGAAGGGAAGAAGGAAGAGGCGAAAAGAAAGAGGAGTGAAGATGGAAAGAAGGAAAAAGAAGAAGAGAAGAAAAAGAAGGCGGAAGAACAGGAAGGAGCGGAGAAGAGGGAGAGTGGGACAGTGGTGCGAGAAGGAGTGGAAGAGGGAGTGGTGACAGTGACGGGGACGGAGGGAGGTGTGGAGATGGGAGGGGAGGGGGTGGGAGGGGGAGATGGGGGAAAGGAGTGGGGGGACAGCCTGCCACGCTTCCTCGAGGTTGAAATTAGGGATTTGGTGGAGGATTTAGCGGGGATGGGACGTTGTGTCTCCCCGCTACCTCCTTCACCAAAGAAGAAAGGGATGAAGAGGGGGAGCTTGGCAGGTTGTGAGAGGGAGGGGGTGTGGAGGGGGCTAAGAGAGTGGCGGGGGGGTAATTTGTCCTCCCGGTTTGCCTCAGCCCCTTGCATTTTAGTGGATGACTCCAGTGAGGGTCGGTGGGCTGTTTGCTAGAGGGATCCCAACTCCTGTTTGAGGAGATGGGGTCCCCTACATGCAGCCCCGAGGCAAACAGGGAGGGGGGTGGTGGGTGGGGAGGGAGGACCCAACACACTGCCTGGGTCATGGGTTGGGATGGAGGACGGGGGCGTCAGGAGATGAGAGGACGTCCCCGCCGGTGGAGATGGACCAGGGGAGCATCGGGTGAGTCTCCTGTTTTTTTTTGGTTTTTGGGGGTTTTATTTGTTGTTAATAATTAAATGAATAGTTCTGTTTCTTTTTTTTAGTCTAAATGTTAGGGGTTAAGGAATAATGTTAAAAGGAGGGCGGTTTTTTGTTATTTAGAGGGTGTGGGGTTTGATTTCTGTTTTTTACAGGAGGTTCACCTGAGGGATGGTGGGGATGTGTGTAGATTTAAGAGGGAGTGGGATAAGGGGGAATCTTTTTGGGGCATAGAGAGGTTAAAATAGAGAACACTTTTGTAATAATGCAGGGTAGAGGTTTTGGGATAGATGTTAAGTTTAGAGAAGCTAGATATAGGTTAATTGGGGTGTATGGGCCACAGGTGGCGGCAGACAGGAGGGAGATGGTGGACTGTCTGGCGCCTCTGTGTGTTACAAACAGGCACTTGGTGATAGGAGGAGACTTTAATATAGATTTAGGGGTAGGCGGTGATAGCAGTGCAGGTGCCATCTCTGGGCTAATGGCTTGCCATGGTCTGGTTGATGGTGGCCTGCACACTACTCTGGCAATGGTCGGTCCTACATGGTGCAACTCCAGGGGGTTGCGCGGAGGCTCGACTACATTTTTGTATCCAGGTCTTTGGGTCAGTTGTCTGGGCGGCTGTTGCCTGTTTTCTTCACGGATCACGACGGGGTGTTCCTGCAGGTGGGGTTGCCAGTCTGCCTCTTCGGTAGGGGGTACTGGAAGTTAGATCGGGATATACTGGAGGAGCAAGCTTTCGTTGAGGCATTTTTTGTTTCTTTCGGAGGCTTGACGGCCTCCGGTCCATGTGCGAGGGGTGTTAGAGTGGTGGGATTTAGTTAAGGGGAGGATAAGGGCTTTTATAATAGGATATTGTAGAAGGAAAAAAAGGGAGGAAAGGAGGGAGGTGGATCGTATCCAAAGGTTAATTGAACTCGAGTACGAGGCAGGCAACCTCGGCGGGTCGATTGACTGGGAGAGATTCGCAGCCCTAAAGGCGCAGCTCAGGGAGCTGCAGGAGCAGAAGGCTCGAGCTTTCCTGGAGCGTGCGCATAGTGGCTTTCTAGAACATAATGAGACTTGTTCCGCTATGTTCTTTAAGTCGGTTAGGGCCAGGCAGAGTAGGAAGGTAATGCATGGAGTTAGGGAAGAAAATGGTAGTATAGTAAGTAAACCAGAGGAAATGGTCAGGGTGACAACTGATCATTTCCAAGGTTTATTTAAGGAAAGGGAAATAGATGTAGAGCAGGGAAACGTGTTTTTAGAACACTTGTCCCGGCGGTTGCCAGAGGACATTAGAGACGTGATGGAGGCCCAGATCTCACTAGAAGAGGTTGAGAGCGCTCTTAGGAGGATGGGAAAAGGGAAGGTGCCTGGGATGGATGGGCTGCCGGCTGAGTTTTACCTCAAGTTTTGGGGTATACTTGGACCAGTGGTTCTCGAAGTCTTGAAGGCCATCCTTGAGACGGGGGTCCCGGGGGGATCAATGGCTGTTGGTGTGCTGTCACTTCTTTATAAGAAGGGGGAAGCAACTGACCTTGGCAACTGGCGGCCATTGACCATGCTGTGCGTAGATTACAAGATTCTTGCAAAGGTTTTAGCAGACCGGTTGCGCACAGCCCTTCCCTACGTCGTCCACGAGGATCAGACGTGCGTGCGGGGTAGAGGGCCGCTCTATAAGATGGAACCTACAGTTGATCAGGGATTCCATCGCTTGGGTTGAAGATAGAGGGCTGCCTTTAATGGTAGCAGCGCTAGATCAGGCGAAAGCTTTTGATCGCGTGAATAGATCTTTTCTATTCAGGGTGTTAGGTAGATTAGGATTTGGGGAGAAGTTTATAGGATGGATCCGTACTTTATATGTCGGAGCGGGGTGTCGAGTTAGTGTAAATAGTCACTTAGGTGACGTTTTTGACCTCTCGTCTGGGGTCAGGCAGGGATGCCCACTCTCGCCTCTCCTCTTCGTTCTGTACATGGAGCCTCTGGGGGCTGCCATTAGGGCAGACACAGGGGTGGAAGGCTTGTTGATCCCTGGAAGTGGTGGGCTGCGTGTTAAGATGACGCAGTACGCCGACGACACTTCCTTGCTGTTGTGCAAGGACTCGTGCCTGACAAGGTCCCTTGCCATCTTTGGGGATTTCACCCGAGCGTCGGGAGCAGTTCTGAACCATGCAAAGTCTTCCGTCAAGTTTTTCGGAAGATGGCGCGGTAGAACGGATGTGCCTGGGGGGTTATCTCTCTGTGAAGGGGCCCTGAGGATTCTCGGGGTTCATTTTGAGACCTCCCGGCTCAGCGACGCTAAACTGGAACATGCGTATCGCAGTGGTACAGAGGAAGCTAGCAATGTGGAAGGCTAGGTATTTGTCTTTTATGGGCAAAGTCCTGGTCCTAAAGGTGGATGTGTTGCCGTCTCTTTTGTATTTGGCGTACATCTACCCATTGCCGGCTTGTCTGAGGAGGCCTCTAGTGAGGCTTGTGTTTCAGTTTATGTGGAGTGGCAGGTGCGAGTGGGTCGCCAGGGCACGCATGGTCTGTCCCATCGGGGAGGGAGGTAGGGGGGTACCACATTTCCCCCTCAAGCTGGACTCAATTTTTGTTTCTTTCTTGTTAGCGGAGCTTGCTCAGCCAGTGATACACCCGTCCGGTTACCTCCTGCGGGTGTTCTTCTCGTATCAGGCGAGAAGCGTAATGGTGTGGTCTAACGCGGGTCCTCGGGCGGAACAGCTGCCGTGGCACTTTGGTCATGCGGCCAAGTGGCTGCGTGCGCACCCCGAGGTTGAAGTTGCCCGAGTAGGTTTAGACCACAGGCACCTGTACGAGGAGGTCAGGCAGGCAGAGAGTCCTGCGCCCGTAGCGGGCATCTCGTCAGTGGTCTGGGAGGGTGTGCAGGCGCGGGGCCTGGACAACGGGCTCAAGGACCTGAATTGGTTGAGCCTTCATAAGCGTTTGCCGGTACTTTCCATCTTGTACCGGTATAGTTTGGTGCAATCCCCCACCTGTCCAAGATCCTCTTGTGGCAGGGAGGAGACTGTGCGCCATGCCTTCTGGGACTGTGCCTTTGCCGGACTAGTCTGGGCTAGGGCACGGGTGATGCTAGGTGTGGTTAGGAGTGATTTTGTTTTGACATGGGCTAGGCTAGAGAGAGGCGTAGGGAGAGCAAAGGGAACGGATAGGGACAGGTTTCTGCTCTGGCTTCTCATGAGTCTCTTTAAAAAGGGACTGTGGGAAGCCAGGAAGAATTTAGTCAAGACAGGGAGAGATTGGGGGGGTGGAAGGGATAGTGAGAAGGGTGGAAGGTGATTTGAGGGGGAGGATGAAGAGGGAGGAGAGGAAGTGGGGGAAGCATGCGGCACGGGAGAGGTGGAAAGGGGGTTTAGGGCTGGGAGTGTTAGAGTGAGTTTGGTAAGGGGATAGATTAGGGAAGGGGAGATAGGGAAAGGGTTAGGTATTGGTTAGGTATGACGGGGAGGGACGATGCTCCCCTGAGGTTTGTTTTTGTTTGATATTTTTGTAAATAGAATTAATTAAGAATGAATGAGAGATATGATTTTGTAAAGTGTGAATGGTATTGATTGTAAATAAATTATTTTAACCACACTTCCTGTCTTTGAGTTTGGTGTGGGTTTTTCTTGTCTCTTCTTGGGGAGATTTAGCGGGTCTCATGGTGGGTGTCTTTTAGGTCCCGGTTGTTGTTACTAGTCAACATTTAGTGGACACACCCATAGTGTCTTTCAGAGCCCCTCCTAAAAAACATGCTTGTATTTTGGGTTGGATATAGCATCCAATTAATATTTTAATCAATGGCATTTCCTTAGTCTTTCAGTTATTGTTTTTTATTTCTGTTTTTTCCTGTGAAGCCATTGTCTGAAATGTACTGTATAAATACATCTTGATTTGATTTCAACAAATGAACCCAAATGACCAATCAATTGTTTCAGTAGCTACTATCTTGTCTCATCGCTACAACTCCCGTAAGGTTGAAGGTCATGCGTCCTCCGATACACAACCCAACCAAGCCGCACAGCGCTCATCCAACCCGGAAGCCAGCCGCACCAATGTGTCGGAGGAAACACCGTGCAACCTTGGTTAGCGCCCACTGCTCCTGGCCCGCCACAGGAGTCGCTGGTGCGCGATGAGACAAGGACATCCCTACCTGTCAAGCCCTCCCTAACCCGGGCGACGCTATGCCAATTGTGCGTCGCCCCACAGACCTCCCGGTTACGACAGAGCCTGGGCGCGAACCCAGAGTCTCTGATGGCACAGCTGGCGCTGCAGTACAGCACCCTTAACCACTGCGCCACCCGGGAGGCAGCATCAGCTGATATCTCAAAGTGCTGTACAGACACCCAGCCCAAAACCCAAAACAGCAAGCAATGCAGGCGTAGAAGCATGGTGGCTAGGAAAAACTCCCTAGAAAGGCCAAAACCTAGGAAGAAACCTAGAGGGGAACCAGGCTATGAGGGTTGGCCAGTCCTCTTCTGGCTGTGCCGGTTGCCCATTAGTCTTTCAGTTGTTAGTCTTCTGTTTGTTGTGTAATAAATATTTTTAACATTTAATTTTTGTAATTATTTTTTTCCTTTGAAGCCATTGTGTTGCATCCATGTCTGAAATGTGCTGTATAAATGAAGCTTGATTTGATTTCAACAAATTAACCCAATGACTGACCAATCAATAGACTCTTGGACCATCTTAGTATGAAAAGCAGTATCAATCCCGGTGTTCAAGCCTGCTGAAGGCTTGGTGGAATGGTAAACACCACCCCCGGCTCTACCAGGGGCTTGAGGTGGTCTCCCTCCCTCTGCTTATGTCATGTTCTGTGGCCTTGCTGTTCCATTTCTTGACTGCCCTTGTAACTCAGAAACACATTTAGTCATATTATATAAAACACTCAAAGTTATGGATGTGGAGCATCTATGGCCTCAGTTACACCTGGCACCTAAATGTGATTTCTGTCATCTGATCACTCCAAGCTGCATTAGGTTCAGATCTAACAGGATGGGCCTTTGACATCGTCTGGACGCAGTCAGGCCACCAAATATGCATAAGCAATGTAAAGAGATGTGGGGAAAAGTAAATTCTACACAAATTACCTTCATAATATCAAAGACCAAATGTGTGTGCCTGAGGGGAAATTACCTTTCATACAGCCAAAGGGGGTGAGAAATTACACCAATATCAGTGGATAATTTGCACTAATGTAAATAAACATGGATGATGGAACATATTACCTTTTGCTTACGTGATAAACCGCTAAGGGGACATAAATATTTACCATCTAAACCATGTGTGACCTCTCACCTCTCTGTCTGTAGAAGTGTTCTTCCTAACCAGTCCTTCAACAACTCTCTGACTGAGCTCCACCCTCACTGGGTCTTCAGAGGAGAGGAAGGCTGAGGAGGGATGGAAGGATGAATGGATCAGTCAGTCAATAACATGTAGAGCTGCTGTCTGCTGTCTGACAAAATCACTATTTTAGTAGTTCATTAAAGTAATTAAGGCTTAATGACTGCTGAATACCAACTATCAATTACTTAGATCATGTTTTTTCAGGTAGAGATATATCCTTGGGACGTCCCTAGCCCATTGAAGTTAACATTTAAAATGGTTACGGTCGGGGTTAGGGTTTAGGGTAGGGATGTCCCAAGGATTCCAGATAGCATTGACCATCGTGCATTATTCTGTCTCTTATTCTGTACTTTTAAATATGAAATATCCTTATTATGTGAAATTGAATGAAACAATAATGTATGTTGATGCTAATGTGATGTACAATATTCCATGATGTTTCTATATGATAACAATAGCGTAATATATTTAATATGCCATATAGTATTTTTTAACATTAATGAATTTTAATTAACTTAATCATTATGACACATCCCTCACTATTGTCATTGGTTGCACTAATTTCACTGTTTGTCTACATAACCTCATTCAAGTATTCATGACATCACCCTGAGGAAGGCACAGTGATGCTGAAACGTTGGTAAAAACCCATTAAATTGCTGGGAGTTTATACATGGAGTGTGTGACTTTCTTTATTTTGATAGTTTATTCACCGTTAGTCAGCACCACCACACAAACTATTTTCTTGGTGTGCGCCAGCTCATGTTTTATAAGGATAGGTAACAACATGCTGATCCCCACGCTGATCCTCAAGGAAGGGGCCCCTCAGGAGTGTGTGCTCAGCCCCCTCCTGTACTCCCTGTTCACTCATGACTGCACGGCCAGGCACGACTCCAACACCATTATTAAGTTTGCCGAAGCCACAACAGTGAACAGCCTGATCACAAACAACGACGGGACAGCCCACCATAATTTGCAAATAAATTCATTAAAAATCCTACAATGTGATTTTCTGGATTTTGTTTCTCATTTTGTCTGTCATAGTTGAAGTGTATCTATGATGAAAATTACAGGCCTCTTTCATCTTTTTAAGTGGGTGAACTTGCACAATTGGTTGCTGACTAAATACTTTTTTGTATATATATATATATTTATTTTTAAATATATATTTTACTGCTTGTAAGACTATTCTTTGACACTTTCTCTTCCTTTCCTAAATTCTTATAGGACAGAACATGGACACAATGCAATTGGGACCAAGAAGACGGTACAGATATGTTGTAGGACAGCTGCATTTGAAGTGTACATTTAACCTACATAACAGTCAAAACAAACTGAAATCTATTAGCATACAAATGTGTGCTTCTCAGAAATGAATCAAGTCCATTGAATGGATATAGACAAAAATATAATTCAAGGACAATCAGAGGTAGAGAGGCGAGGCAGGGGTGAGGACATCGTACTGCTATTTTGACAGTCCCTGAAGGACAATACAGAAGAGGGATTTGCTCTTATTCCTTCCCTTTCTCTAATGTATTTTGTTATAAAATAAGCAAGTGTAGTAAGATCATTGCTTTACTTTACTAGGACTGGAGACCACAGCAGCGATTCTGCTCTTGCCCAACATCTTCAATGAGGACCCGAGTGGCCTCTATGTCTGTGACAAGGTATGCCTATACACCAATCATATGTTTCTTCATAAACATAAGTGTGCATGCTTATATAAAACTACAGCTGAACATTTGTTATGTTCTTTGTTAATTGTATGTGTATTCATCTTTTCTTACTTTTGTTGACACAGATTTCACCGCTCTTCACTCATTTGCTGCTCATCGGCGGAAATTCATTTCACCAGGAGAGTGAAATCCCGCTGGCCTTTGATGGGGAGAACATCCACGCCCTCAAGGACGTACCCATGGGACTTAGGGCTCTGCTATGGCTGGATTTTAAAAATTTCCCTTAAATTTCCCAAAAAATGTCAGAAAAACACTTATGTTGTTAAGTTACTGTGTTCTGGGGAGAAGAGAAGTTTGGGTGAAGTTACCAGGGCCGGCCATAAAGATGGCAAACTTCCTAACATAACTAAGTGGATAAGCTAAATCTGTACTTTAGCATCAAGTCTACAATATTGTTAGTTGACCTATGATTCATTTTTAATGTATGTTGTTTTTATTGTACACCATTATTTATATACATGTCATGAAAAGCACTATACAAAGTAAATGTATTATTTATTATGGTCTGACATGTCTGCAGAAATGTTGCAATTTTGTAATGTGTTTTGCTTGGTAAACTGTTTTGTAAATATTAATTCACATTTGTGGTGCCACTCAATTTTTTTAATTATTTAAACAATATTGTAGATATTGTTATTAAAATATATTTTTTAGAATGGAGGGAGGGTGGACAGGGAGTTTTAAAAAATTAACCCCAAAAGGTTATTTGAGGAACCATTATAAGGGGTTCTTCAAAGAACTTATAGGGGTTCCCACAAAAGGTTCTTCAAATAACTTTTAGGATATTCCAGGAACCTTTACTCTTTAATGTATATTGATGAACGTCACCTTGTTCGAGAGACATTTACATAGTTATGCCCAGCCAAATTTGGGATGACTTTTTTGGGGCGAAATAGCAGCCACAACAGACAGACAACGCATGATATCGCCCATAATTTGACCTCCTTGGACGTTACGTGCTGAGTGGGTATGACCAAAGTTTTTCTGTTTAGCTACACTTTGTAGTACATTTTTACACTATAATAAATGTTTCTGATGCCACATCGCCTGTTTTCAAAGGGAGTTGTTGGTTTTTATGGGCAGTCGTCTTTTAGCTTTTTGTCTGCAAGTATTTTCTCAACTGCGATACCAACTCCAGTCAGCAGATGGCGATGTGCATCTTTCAGGTGATTCTGCCACTGTGACGGGATGCTTCTTCAACAGCAAGTCAGCCACCTTGGTTCACTCGAACTTAATGGAAAAAGGTTTAATCAATAAATCTAGCAATTCCTTTCATACTGGGAAGAAAAAAATGGGGTACAGGTTTAAAACAATTACAGGTGCACCTTACTATCTTATACTATATCATAAATGGTCTTAACTAGTAAACACAGATTCTAGTTTTCATCCAGTTCACACAGATAGCTGACTCAGCCTCCTGGCTGGTACCTGTTTACACCTCCAAGGTGCCCCCCTCACACAGGAATACACACTCAGAGCCTACGAGGCTTTTCTAAGAACTCCACTTTACGTGTTTCGGTCACATATATATATATATATATTTTTTTAACTACGTTTGAGATGTGGTATCCACTCGGCTCGCTGCCTCTCAGATCAAAGGTGGGTCCATCTGCTCCGTTCCCGAAGTGTGATCTCCCTGAGATCCCATGTTTGAGGGATCCCTCGTGCACGATTTACCCAGGTCGTCAGGAGCGGTCACCAAGTGAAGAATAACATCCCCATATGTGGTTAATTTCTTTAATATCAATTGAGGAGAGACAAACTTATCACACAAGTCAGAGTTATTCTGAAACTAAATCTTTATTCACTTATTAATAAGGGAGCAGGTCAATACAACGCACACATATAAAGTCAATCAATTGAGTGTTCTACGATAATGATGGCTGGTCGATGAATCACCCCCAGATGATTCGTTGAGAGCCACGATACAAAAGTACAAAGGTCTTTTACAGCCAAGATGCACCTCTTTCAACCTACATGACCAACAACATATGTATAGAATGGGTCACAAGGTTAAGATTTGTATGAAAGACACTTATAATTCTCAGCAGACAGTATCTGCTGTAAAAACAGTACACTTTGTGTAGAGACCAGGGTCTGGCCCTGGGGTCATCTCTCCCTGGTACCATAAAATACAGAAACATTAACTCATGCTCTGGAATGCGGTCTCTTTAGGTTTTATCACCCAAAAGACATTGTAAATCTCCTGTCAGTGTTATCTCCCAGAGGCCCATCCCAGTAGAACACACAGACACAATAGTTCTAAGAACCCTCTATTCTGTTGCATAAAACAACCATTTGATGCAATAAAAGTATTATAACATAATGTTGCCATTTTGCTCTCGGTGTCCACTGAAAGTTGACTAGTAAATAACAACTGGGACCTAAAAGACAAGCACCATGAGACCCACTAAATCTGCCAAAGAAGAGGAAAACAAAAGAAAAACCAACCCCAAACTTAAAGACAGGAAGTAAAACAAAACGATAGCGCAACTAAAGTTGTTGACTCTCCACATCTATCAAGACAACTGGAGCACTGGGTCAGACACTCTTAAATAGCACCTGGGGAGCACAGGTAAAACAACTTCGTAGCAACGAGATGGACAAGCCAGCACAGGTGTAACATACTGACTAACAAGGTGACACCAATCAGTGCGCGCCATACGTGCTAACGAGCTATACATGCTAAAATCCAAACCTCAAAATATAAATGGAAAAACCAAAGACGAACACCTTATTAAGAGATTAAGAGAATGCTTACCACCAACAGAAAACAACTTTTATTTCACATTATAACATGGTGACTACAGGCTGTCAACAATTAAAAACAAGAAATAAACAAAAAAAATCCCCACTAGCTTCTAGAACTCTCGTCCTCATCTCCAAAACGGAAAAACGTGCAGCCAAAATAAGATCCATCTCAACTCACTGGCTAAACACAAAACCTTTTGACTGCCCAACCTTCAGAACATCAGAAACTAAGTTGTCCTCACCATGGACACAAGCACCAAAAACACTGTTGTTTTGACAAGTAGCAATAAATCACTGATATCGATTGGAGGGGAAAATCAGATTGTATGTGCTGTTGAAAAGAACACAACTAAAAAAAGACATGGAAATGGGAGACATATTTTACCTCACTGGTTAGGGGACAACCTGCAGAAGACAATCAGCTACATTTGGGAGTGATGCACTTAAATGTAGGGGTCACTAAACAAAGGAACGCAACACTTATTTGTCATCACTCATCGATATAATGCTAAAGTCATTCGTGCGAGAAGGAGATGAGGTTGCACGTCCTGTTAAAACTAACAGCTCAAAAACCACACGGAATCTGGGAATAATGTGTATATCCCTGGTTAGAGGACAATTTGTAGAAAACAGCTCAGTATAATTTGAAGTGTTGCATTTTGATTCAAGTGGTTCACCAACATGGTAAGTGTAACACAACTCCTTTTTTGTTAAATCACATAAATAGCATTTCAATTCAGAGCCTGGATTTTTCCCAAGGCTAATATCCAGATCATGCTGAAATCAATTGAACAGGGGACAAACACTTAGGGTTCTACAAACATTTAGGGTTAAAAACATTCTACATTGTGACATCATTTCATTGATATCATGATACAACTCCTTCATGTATTTTCTGATGTTTGATCAGAGATCTTTTATCAGAGTATCTCTTGTCACACTGATCACAGCTATAAGCTTTCTCTCCTGTGTGTGTTCTCTGGTGCACTGTCAGCTCTCCAGAGTGATCAAATATCTTCCCACATTGATCACAGCTGTAAGTTCTCTCTCCTGTGTGTGTTCTCTGGTGTGATACCAGATGGCCAGATCGGCCAAAACTCTTCCCACATTGATCACAGCTATAAGGTTTCTCTCCTGTGTGTATTCTCTGGTGCACTGTCAGCTCTCCAGATCCAAAAAAACTCTTCCCACATTGACCACAGCTATAAGGTTTCTCTCCTGTATGTGTTCTCTGGTGTAGAGTCAGATTGCCAGATGTTGTAAAACTCTTCCCACATTGATCACAGCTATAAGGTTTCTCTCCAGTGTGTGTTCTTTGGTGTAGAGTCAGAGAGCCAGATGTAGTACATCTCTTTCCACATTGATCACAGCTAAAAGGTTTCTCTCCTGTGTGAGTTCTCTGGTGCACTGTCAGCTCTCCAGGTCGACCAAAACTCTTCCCACATTGATCACAGCTATAAGATTTCTTGCCTGTGTGTATTCTCTGGTGTTGCATCAGATGGCAAGATTGACCAAAACTCTTCCCACATTGCCCACATCTATAAGGTTTCTCTCCTGTGTGTGTTCTCTGGTGTTGAGTCAGAGTGCTAGATGCAGCAAAACTCTTCCCACATTGACCACAGCTATACGATTTCTCTCCTGTGTGTGTTCTCTGGTGCACTGTCAGCTCTCCAGATCTACCAAAACTCTTCCCACATTGAACACAGATATGAGGTTTCTCTCCTGTGTGAGTTCTCTGGTGTCTTGTCAGATGGCAAGATTGGCCAAAACTCTTCCCACATTGACCACAGCCATGAGGTTTCTCTCCTGTGTGAGTTCTCTGGTGTCTTGTCAGAAGGCAAGATTGACCAAAACTCTTCCCACATTGATCACAGCTAAAATATTTATCTTCTGTGTGTGTTCTCTGATGAATTTTAATGCCTGACGAGGTGAATCTCTTCCCACAGTCACAGCAGCAGTGAGTTCTCTTTCCTGTGGATCTCTGCAGGTTTTTCTTGCGGTGTTCTGACCTCGAGTGACTCTTCTCTGAGTGACTCTTCTCTGCCTCTTCAGCATCATGAGGTTGTTGAGGCTCCCCAGAGGATCCACGATAGTCACGTATCTCTCCTGTGTGAACAACAAAGTCAGAGAGATGATTAAAGGCCCACAACAGCGGTAATCCACTGTAAAAGGTGATGCCAACAGCGTAGCCATGATGTTGTACAACAAATGACGTCTGTAATGAATATTACAATTATTTGACAATTGTCTTAAAATGAGCAACAAGTCATATTTTGTCTTGTTTTCACATTAGTAGTAACATCGATGATTGTAGGCTAGAAATACGTTCTTCATGTTGTTGAAACCCTAAGTAGTGTGCCAGACAACTTTTGGTCTCTCTTTATGTGTTTGCTAAAATTGCAGCACGAGGGCAATTTGATTGCAGAAACTCCTCTCTGCTAATGAGGAAATCGATAGTTATGGATGAAGTAGATCTTCCTGGAGCAAAAATGGTGAGCAAGATTTTAGTTTTTCACAATGTAATCTGAATGTGAATGGGGGGAAAACTCCAGTACACGTGGTCAGGCTTTAGGCATTGTTTCAGGCTTCTATTCTAAAAAATGTGAGAGATACACACTATAAATAAGTCAGTGGATATTGGAAAATTACCAGACCTGTTCAGTGAGCGTGGCCGACACAGTGTACTTTTTGTTTTTCATTTTCTAATGACGGAGAAATTGTCCGGTTGAAATATTATGAATATTTATGACAAAAACATGCTGAGGATTGAATATAAACATCGTTTGACATGTTTCTCCGAACCTTAATGATGGTTTTTGGATTTTTCGTCAGTCTTGAGGACGCGCTTTGAGACAATGAATTTATGGACAAAACGAGCTGACAAAATTTATGTTTCTGGATATAAAGAGGGACTTTATCGAACAAAACAAACATTTATTGTGCAACTAGGAGTCTTTTCAGTGACACTATATGAAGATCATCAAAGGTAAGGAATTCATTTTGTTATTTCGGACTTTTGTGACGAATCCACCTGGCTGCTAACTGTATTTAACTGTTTTGGTAGCTGAGCGCTATCCTCAGATCATCGCTTTCGCCGTGAAGCCTTTTTTAAATCTGACACAGCGGTTGCATTAAGAAGAAGTTAATCTTTAAGCCTATGTATAACACATGTATGTTTTCTGAATTTATATCATGAGTATTTATGTTTTGTTGAATGTCACCCAGTGCATTTTTTTGGAGAAAGTTGATTACTGAACATAACGCGCCTAACCAAAATTAGGTTTTTGGATATAAAGAGGAACTTTATCGAACAAAACAAACATTTATTGTGTAACAGGGACTCTTGAGAGTGCCACCAGATGAAGATCATCAAAGGTAAGTGATTCGTTTTATTGCTCTTTCTGACGTTTGTGTTCCACAAACCTGGTTGAAAAATTATTTTAATTTATTTTGTATGAGGGCACTGTCCTCAGATTTTGAATTCTTACACAGCGGCTGGATTAACAAGCAGTTAAGTTTTATTTTGATGTATAACACATATTTTCAAGAATGTTAAATATTTGAATATAGTATTTTTTGAATTTCACGCTCTGCAATTTCACAGGATGTTGGCCAGATGGGACGCTAGCGTCCCACATGCACAAGAGAGGTTAAGAGCAGTTGGAGGCCACAGAAGGAGTGTTATATGGCATTGAAGCTCGTTTGGAGGTTTGTTAACCTCTCTATGGTAGGGGGCAGTATTTTGACAGTATTTTGAAAAGCGTGCCCAGAGTAAACAGCCTGTTACTCAGGCCCAGAAGATAGGTTATGCATATAATTGGTAGATTTGGATAGAAAACACTTTAAAATAATGTCTGTGAGTATAACAGAACTCATATGGCAGGTGAAAACCTGAGAAAAATCCATCCAGGAAGTGGGATTTCTGAAGTTTGTAGTTTTCAATTGAATGTCTACACAGTATCCGATGGCTGTGGGGTCAGATAGCACTTCCTATGGCTTCCACTAGATGTCAAGAGTCTTTAGAAATTGTTTCAGGCTTGTATTGTGAAACATGAGAGAATAAGACCACTCAGATTAAGTGGTCTGTCTGATGGCCCAGAGTTGTTTATTGCGCGTGGCCGAGAGCACGCCGTGTGTTATTTTTCCTTTCTATTGACAACGCTATTGTCCGGTTGAAATATTATTGCATATTTATGCTAAAAAGGATTGATTATAGACATCGTTTGGCATGTTTCTAAGAACTTTACCTATATTATTTGGACTTTTCATCTGACTGTTGTGTGCGCCTTGGAGCTAGTTGATAACTGAACAAAACGCTCAAACCAAATGGAGGTTTTTGGACATAAAGAGGAACTTTATTGAACAAAACAAACATTTATTGTGTAACTGGGAGTCCTGTGAGTGCAACCATATGAAGATCATTAAAGGTAAGTGATTAATTTTATCGCTAATTCTGACTTTTGTTGACTCATCCACTTGGCTGGTATGTAATGTTTTGCTAGCAGAGCGCTGTACTCAGAAAATCGCATGGTATGCTTTCGCCGGAGATCCTTTTTGAAATATGACACGGCCTATGTATAACATTTGTATCTTTTGCGCTCTGCAATTTCACTGGATGTTGGCCATGTGGGACGCTTGCGTCCCAACTACCCCAGAGAGGTTAACACAGTGTCCAAAGAAGGGCCAGATGTATACAGAATGGTGTCGTCTGCGTAGAGGTGGATTAAGGAATCACCCGCAGCAAGAGCGACATTGTTGATATATACAGAGAAAAGAGTTGGCCCGAGAATTGAACCCTGTGGTACCCCCATACAGACTGCCAGAGGTCCGGACAACAGGCCAGGTCGATGAAGACGGCTGCACAGTACTGTTTTTTATCGATGGCGGTTATGATATCGTTTAGTACCTTGAGCGTGGCTGAGGTGCGCAAATGACCAGCTCGAAAACCGGATTGCACAGGGGAGAAGGTACGATAGGATTTGAAATGGTCAGTTATCTGTTTATTAATCTCTCTAGGGTAGGGGGCAGTATTTTGACATCCGGATGAAAAGTAAACTCCCTGTTACTCAGGCCCAGAAGCTAGGAAGCTCGGATATGCATATAAAACACTAACGTTTCCATAACTGTTAAAATAATGTCTGTGAGTATAACATAACTCATATAGCAGGCGAAACTCTGATAAAAATCCAATCAGGAAGTGTGAAATCTGAGGTTTGTAGTGTTTTAAGTGATTGCCTATCCAATATGCTGTGTCTGTGGGGTCAGATCCAGTAGATGTCAACAGTCTTTAGAAAGTTGCTTCTATTGTGAAAAATTAGAGAATAAGAGCTCTCAAAGCAAATGGCGGGCTGGAAGGAAATAGTTGGGTAAATAGTTGGGTAACACGCATGGCCGTGAAGCGTTGTGCCTTTAGAATACTGAACATAACGCGCCATTTTCAACTGAGGTTTTTGGACATAAAGAGGGACTTTATTAAACAAAACTAACATTTATTGTGTAACATGAAGTCCTGGGAGTGCCATCTGATGAAGATCCTCAAATGTTAATGATTAATTGAATCGCTATTTCTGACTATTGTGAGCCCTCTCCTTGGATGGAAAATGGCTGTTGGAAAGGTGACAAGGCGCTGACCTAACATAATCGTATGGTGTGCTATCGACTTAAAGCCTTTTTGAAATCGGACACAGTGGTTGGATTAGCAAGAAGTTTATCTTTAAAATGGTGTATAATACTTGTATGTTTGAGGAATTTTAATTATGGGATTTTTGTTGTTTTGAATTTGGCGCCCTGCAATTTCACTGGCTGTTGGCCAGGTGGGACGCTAGCATCCCACATACACAAGAGAGGTTAACTTGGCTTTCGAAGACTTTAGAAAGGCAGGACAGGAAGGATATAGGTCTTTGCATCTAAAAAGATTTAGATGCAAGTGGCTGTTCCACTGGATGTCATAAGGTGTATGCACCAATTTGTAAGTCGCTCTGGATAAGAGCGTCTGCTAAATGACTTAAATGTAAATGTAAATGTTAACAGTTTGGGTCTAGAGTGTCACCCCCTTTGAAAAGGGGGATGACCACGGAAGCTTTCCAATCTTTAGGAATCTCAGACGACACAAAAGAGAGGTTGAACAGACTAGTAATAGGGGTTGCAACAATGGCGGCAGATATTTTTAGAAAGAGAGGGTCCAGATTGTCTAGCCCAGCTGATTTGTACAGGTCCGGGTTTTACAGCTCTTTCTGAACATCAGCTATCTGGATTTGTGTGAAGGAGAAGCCGGGGAGGCTTGGGCAAGTAGCTGCAGGTGGTGCAAAGCTGTTGGCCAGGTTTGGGGTAGCCAGGAAGAAAGCATGGCCAGCTGTAGAGAAAAGCTTATTGAAATTCTCAATTATTGTGGATTTATCGGTGGCTACAGTGTTTCCAAGCCTCCGTGCAGTGGGAAGCTGGGAGGAGGTGCTTTTATTCTCCATGGACTTTACAGTGTCCCAAAACTTTCGTGAGTTTGAGCTACAGGATGCAAATTTATTTTTGAAAAAGCTAGCCTTTGCTTTCCTAACTGACATATTGCGGTGACTATTCGATGCTAGTGCAGTACGCTACAGGATGTTTTTGGATGTTTTTGTGCTGGTGGAGGGCAGTCAGATCTGGAGTGAACCAAGGACAGTATATTTTCTTAGTTCTACATTTTTTGAAAGGGACATGCTTATTTAAGATGGTGAGGAAATGACATTTAAAGAACAACCAGGTATCCTCGACTGATGGGATGAGGTCAATATCCTTCCAGGATACCCGGGCCAGGTCGATTAAAAAGGCCTGCTCGCAGAAGTGTTTTATGGAGCGTTTGACAGTGATGAGGGGTGGTCGCTTGACTGCGAACCCATAACAGATGCAGGCAATGTGGCAGTGATCGCTGAGATCCTGATTGAAAACAGCAGAGGTGTATTTGGAGGGCAAGTTGGTCAGGATAATATCTATAAGGGTGCAAATGTTTACGGATTTAGGGTTGTACCTGATGGGTTCCTTGATAATCTGTGTGAGATTGAGGGCATCTAGCTTGGATTGTAGGACGGCCGGGGTGTTAACCTCTCTCGGTAGCGCGATGAAATTCGACAACATAAGGTGATCGCTACATAAATAGTCATATTAAACATTCATGAAAATACAAGTGTCTCACATGTTTTGAAAGCCTAGAATCTTGCTAATCCAACTGCGTTGTCAGATTTAAAAAAGGATTTACTGCGAAAGAATACGATGCGATTATCTAAGGATAGAGCTTCAACTATAAAATAAATTGTTTACCTTTGGCGATCTTCCTCTGTTTGCAATCCCAATGCTCATTGTTACACAATGAATGGTCTTTTGTTTGATAAAATCCTTTTTTATAGCCTAACACGAAACATTTTGTGAACCGCTTGTGTCATGAATTCCGTCTCATTCCATTTGACAACACATTCAAGGTAAATACACACACAAAACGTGACTTTTCCAGTCATGTTTGGTTTCATTGCAATCAACTGGTTTGTTTAACACAACCAAACCTGATGGGTCATTTTGCGGGATGTATTGACTGAAAGAAACCGATTTGAAGACAACAAGTAATGACATCATTGTGCACCAATGATTTGCCTGCTGTTTCGTTGATTGACTGTATTTTAACCGAATGACCACTGATCGTCTTGAAATCTAGCTGGGTAGATAGCCAATGAGCTGAGGTAAACGGCAATATGTAATGTTTATGTGTTGGAAGACCAACCCATGTAGTAAACTCCGGCGTAAAGAGGTTCATTCGCCATTAACGATTCATACCGGAAGGAGCAACGGATGTTGCGCACAGCATTGTTTTGGTGAAGCGCATATTCAGCTGTTTATATATCAATCAGTATAGCGACTAAGTCAGGAAAAGCTAAATCTAAGTCTAGATATACAGATGTACACACAATTTTAGGAGAAATTGATCGAGGATGATTCATTTAGCGATTCCCAAATGGAGAAATATTTTTTGAGGACATCGTTTTGGACTGGTAAGTTCTTCTCATGCTAATGCCGTTGTTTAAAATTAATAATATAAAATATTATTTGTGAAATGAAATAGCCTATTTGAGGCTGTTGAGGGGAGGGCAGGCCCACATCAATGGCCAAAGTGAAATGGAGACAGAAGATACAGCTGGTCTGTTGTAATATAATAAAGACAGTAGATCTAGCTGAAATGTAATAATATAAACGAGACAGTAGATCTAGCAGGTCTATAATAATATATTCAACCTTATGTTCCCTGTACTCTATATATATTTGGGCTACTTGTGTGGGACACCTGGGTGACTTCATGATAAATGTATTGTAGCACACTCATTTTGGAAGTTATCATTCTGAAACTTTGCACAAGTACTGTTGCCCTGTTATGTTTTTCACTGAAATTGTCCCCATCATCCTATCTGAATGTTTGTTTTATCTTGTTCATTTTAAAGATGATGATACAACAATAAAAATAAAAAACGTATGTTTTTTTTCATTGTATTATCTAAACCAGATCTATTGTTTTATATTCTCCTACATCCAATTCACATTTACACAAACTTCAAAGTGTTTTCTTTCAAATGGTACCAATAATATGCATATCCTTGGTTCTGTGCCTGAGCTACAGGCAGTTAGATTTGGGTATGTCTTCAGGCGGAAATTGAAAAAAGTAGGGGGGTTAAGCATATCCCAGTTCAGGTCACCTAACAGAACGAACTCTGAGAATAGATGGGGGCAATCAATTCACATATGGTGTCCAGGGCACAGCTGGGAGCTGGGAGCTGGGGGGTCTATAACAGGTGGCAACAGTGAGAGACATTTCTGGAGAGATTAATTTGTTAAAATAGAAGCACACATTTTTTGGGCATGGACCTGGAAAGTATGACAGAACTTTGCAGGCCATCTCTGCAGTATATTGCAACTCCTCCCCCATTGGCAGTTCTATCTTGATGGGAAATGTTGTGGTTGGGGATGGAAATTTCAACATTTTTGGTGGTCTTCCAAAGCCAGGATTCAGACGCGGCAAGGACATCGAGGTAGGCGGAGTGTGCTAAAGCAGTGAGTAAAACAAACTTAGGGAGGAGGCTTCTGATGTTAACATGCATGAAACCAAGGCTTTTACTGTTACAGAAGTCAACAATTGAGAGCGCCCGGGGACACCCAGGGCCTGGGTTAACCTCTACATCACCCGAGGAACAGAGGAGTAGGATGAGGGTACGGCTAAAGGATATCAGAACTGGTCGTCTAGTGCGTTGGGAACAGAGAATAAAAGGAGCAGATTTCTAGGCGTGGTAGGATAGATTCAAGGCGTAATGTACGGACAGGGTTATAGTAGGGTGCAGGTACAGTGGAGGTAAACCTAGGCATTGAGTGATGATAGAGGTTGCATCTCTGGAGGCACCAGTTATGCTAGGTGAGGTCACCGCATGTGTAGGAGGTGGGACAAAAGAGCTCTCTGAGGCATGTTGATTGGGACTAGGGGCTCCGCAGTAAAATAAAACAATGATAACTACCCTAAACAGTATACAAGGCATATTGACATTAGAGAGAGACAAAGCGAGGCATAAAGCAATCACAGGTGTTGATTGGGAGAGCTAGCTAAGACAACAACGGCTAAGACAACAACAACAGGTAAAATGGCGATGAATGGGCAGAGAGGGTCAGTTAACTACACACAGGGCCTGAGTTTGAGGCTGGGACCAACAGATAAACAAAAGCAGGCATCACCTATGTAGCCAAGTGATCATAGGGTCCTGTGAACAGCACTAAGCAGTTGAAATCGGAAGTTTACATACACCTTAGCCAAATACACAATTCCTGTCTTAGGTCAGTTAGGATCACTACTTTATTTTAAGAATGTGAAATGTCAGAATAATAGTAGAGAGAATTATTTATTTCAGCTTCGATTTCTTTCATCACATTCCCAGTGAGTCAGAAGTCAGAAATACACTCAATTAGTATTTGTTAGCATTGCCTTTAAATTGTTTAACTTGGGTCAAACGTTTCGGGTAGCCTTCCACAAGCTTCCCACAGTAAATTGGATGAATTTGTGCACATTCCTCCTGACAGAGCTGGTGTAACTGAGTCAGCTCTCACACGCTTTTTCAGGTCTGCCCACAAAATTTCTATAGGATTGAGGTCAGGGCTTTGTGACGGCCACTCCAATACCTTAACTTTGTTGTCCAACCTGTTAGAGATAGGGGGCAGTATTTTCACTTTGGATGAATTGCGTGCCCATAATGAACTGCATCAAAATCTGTCCTAAATTGCTAATATATGCATATTATTATTACCATTGGATAGAAAACACTGACGTTTCTAAAAACGTTTGAATTATGTCTGTGAGTATAAGAGAACTCACAGGGCAGGCAATCTTCCAAACAAGTTTTGAAATCCTGAAAGTTAAAGCTATACGATATTACAGAGAACAAGTTAATTATCTCACATCTCTGAAATCATTTGTAATGTTGTGCTTCTTGTTCACAGGGGTAATTCATCCCAATGAATTAGGGTAATTCATCCCAATGAATTAGGGTAATTCATCCCAATGTTATCCCAATGTCATCCCAATGTTATTTTCTTTACGCTGTTAATACAAATAGAAAGGAGTTTCCAATATCCTAATTTCTTAAAACTTGTTAGGGCAGTGGTCCCTTGGTGGGAACATATATCAGCGGAAATTTCAAGTACGCCACGTATAGTTTTTGATAAAACTCAAACTTTCATTAAAATGCACATACAATATACTGAATTAAAGCTACACTCGTTGTGAATCTAGTTACCGAGTCAGATTTGTAAAATGCTTTTCGGCGAAAGCATGAGAAGCTATTATCTGATAGCATGTATCCCCCAAATACTGCACCGTCACCTAACGACAGATTTTGCAATAGCCGGGGGCTACTCAGAACGCAGAAATAAAATATAAAACATTCATTACCTTTGACGAGCTTCTTTCTTGGCACTCCTAGATGCCCCATAAACATTATTTTGGGTATTTTTTCGATTAAATCGGCCCATATATAGCCTAGATATCGATCTATGAACACTGTGTGAACAACGGAAAAAAATTGCGTTTTAGAACGTAACGTCATTTTTTAAAATTAAAAAAGTTGACGATAAACTTTCACAAAACACTTCGAAATACTTTTGTAATGCAACTTTAGGTATTAGTACACGTTAATAAGTGATAAAATTGATCACGAGGCAATGTCAATTCTATAGGTGTCCTTATTGAAATACTGTCCTGAGAAATCTCAACCAAAACATCCGGTCGGAGACCGGAGGGAATCGGTTCCCTTGATTCGGTTTGACCAAGAAACAAAGCCCAGGCAAATGACAAGACTCCAGACAACGTGTGGAAGCTGTAGGTACTGCAACCTCAGCCCTATTTAATCCGGTTCACCTATAACAATTCCTGGAAGTCGCGCATGGATATTGTTTTCCATTTTCAGTGATCAGATTTTCCTGCACTTTTCAATGAAACGCACGTTCTGTTATAGTCACAGCCGTGATTTAACCAGTTTTAGAAACGTCTGAGTGTTTTCTATCCACACATACTAATCATATGCATATACTATATTCCTGGCATGAATAGCAGGGCGCTGAAATGTTGCGCGATTTTTAACAAAAAGCTGCAAAAAGCTGCTTAAATTCTCGACATCCCTAACAAGATTATTAAAGTATTTCTGGTGATGGCAAGTGATAGTGATACACAAGCTAAGTCTATTTGAAACTTTGCCATCCCATGACAGCATTTACCGGCCCACCATGTTCAGAAGCTTTAAAACCACATAAAAATTATATTTAAAATCCAATTGCATTTTTGCCCAAAGTTAAGGTATGAATTATTCAAGCAAAACATAATTCATGCTGATTATTATTTTAGGCAATTTTAGTTTTGGAGTCAAAGATAGTTTTAATTTTTCAAACAGTTATTTTATTTCAGTTGACTAAATAGTTTCCCTCTATTAACCAGTCATAGGTACTGGTGACAAACAGACGGAACCCTTCTGTGGTAACAGTCGAGGGCGATATGTAATCAAATCTAATTCCCAGGAATGGGGTTCATATGAACCACAGAGAGTGTGTGTGGGATAATAACATGGCCTGTGTGAAATGATTTTGATGTGATATGAAAGTATTGTGTGAAATGATTTTGATGTGATATGAAAGTATTGTGTGAAATGATTTTGATGTGATATGAAAGTATTGTGTGAAATGATTTTGATGTGATATGAAAGTACAGCGATTTATGTTTCTAGAAACGTATTGCAATTTTGAATCGTTTCACATTTAGAAGGAATATTTGGATATTTTAGCGGGTGGGTATAATTTGTGGAACGTTCCAACAGGAATCCGTTCCAAAAACGTTGTAAATAACAAGGTTGCCAACAAGCAACGCATACAGAGTCGTATAACAGTAGAAGGAGATACCGGGTAGGGAGTGAGCTATGTAATTACGTTTTTTACTCACCACGTTTATTCGGAAAAAATGTCTCTTCGTTCTAGTAGCCTCCACCATTTCTCATTTGTTGGTTTAGTTATTATTTCCGCTGTTCCTGCATTTGCGGGTGAACTCTGTTGCGCCTCAATTGGGGAATCGCTGTGGTTGAAATGTAACTGATGATCGCAAGCCCCAGTATTTTATTAGCTAGGTGGCTTGTACACAATTGTTACCGATGATACTGTATATACCTACACGTACTACAGAAGCATGTATTTTATTTTGCCGTTCTCTCTGTGTTAATCCTTTTCCCCAAATATAGCAGGTAACTTGTGTCTATGTCGATGTTGTTGAGTTCATCTTGCCTAGTTAAATAAAGATAAAATAAATTAGAACATTTAAAATATATACATTCACCTATTTCAGATAACCCCAAGATGCTTGATTCACTACACCTGCTTTTGAATAACATTCCAGTCGTTTTTGCTTTACATTCCGACTTTTGAACTCTGGAGAGAGTTTGCTGCACTGAAAGTAAAGGGGCTGAATAATTTTGTACGCCCAATTTTTCAGTTTTTGATTTGTTAAAAAAGTTTGAAATATCCAATAAATGTTGTTCCACTTCATGATTGTGTCCCACTTGTTGTTGATTCTTCACAAAAAAATACAGTTTTATATCTTTATGTTTGAAGCCTGAAATGTGGTAAAAGGTCGCAAAGTTCAAGGGGGCCCGAATACTTTCGCAAGGCACTGTATATATGTGTGTAGTGTAGGTCTTCTTGAGGTCCAATAGGTGTCAGCACAGCTTCAATAATGTCACACCAGGTTCACAACATTTTTATTTATTTATTTTATTTCACCTTTATATAACCAGGAGGCAAGTTGAGAACAAGTTCTCATTTACAATTGCGACCTGGCAACATGTTTTTCATGTGTAACAAATCAAATTTTATGTCACATGCGCCGAATACTACATGTGTAGACCTTACAGTGAAATGCTGAAATGAAGCCCGTAACACATTTTTCTTACAACTAAATTGTTGGTTAAGTAAAACATAAGAAATAAAAGTAACAAATAATTAAAGATCAGCAGTAAAATAAAAATAGCAAGGCTATATACATGGGGTACCGGTGTTCCTTTCAAGTCCAGTGGTGTAATTTACTTAACACAAATGTATTTAAACTACTCCACTACATTTAGTTCATATCCGTTTTTTTTTGTATCTGTACTTTTACTCTTTCTGTTTCTATACAACATTCAATTTTACTTCACCACATTTTTAAAGAAATTAATATATTTTTTACTCCATACAGTTTCCCTGGCACCCAAAAGTACTTTATGCATTTGAATGCTATGCCGGACAGGAAAATGTTTGAATATTTTACTGGTTCACTTTCACTTTTACTTGAGACATTTTCTATTAACATATCTTTACTTTTACTCAAGAATGACAATTAGGTACTTTTTCAACCACTGGTCAAGACGTTTAGCACCCAATACCCAACATTCACTTGGTGGCTTGAAGTAGGAGTGCTGAACTAGGATCTGTTTAGCATTTGTGAGTAGAATGAATAACATTACTTTGACGGGGGGTGGGGGGTACTGATTCCAGTTCAGCATTCTTAGCCTGAGACATTTAATAAATGCGTACAGGGGAGCACTTTTCTACGATCAGCTTTGCCTAGATCATTCTGAATCAGTTGTCTCTGGAATAACTTTATATGGACAGCAGTGGGTTTGTTTGTAGATCAGCACTCCTTCTCAACACCAGTTGCTGTACCCTAACATTTTATTATCCAATTTCCCTTAATGTCTATGTCCTTCCGGAACCCCACCTCAACATTGTTCTGTCAAGGCAACAAAAGCAAGTTGGCATGCTCTTGAAATTAATTTAACTCACAACCTCTCCTTTGGGAATTCACCACCATATCTACTACTAAAACTATTTTTAAACTATCTTAACATGTGGCTTTCTTCAGGGGGACCAAGACTAGGAACACTTTTGAATGGTCTACAAAGAATGGCCCCAGGTAAAAGTAGGCTTTTGCAGAGTATGTTTGTATTGTTACTCCACAGCATAGTATGCTATCACAACTCTATTGAAATGACATTTGAAACAAGGTGTCACTTCATTCTTCTTTTTGATGGGAACTAGCCCATTTTCCCCTATATACCTCTGGTTTGCTCTTTCAGACCCACAAAGGCAACAAGAAAGAAGTTGCTACATTAACTGTTTCCCTGGGATTTGAACTAGTTAGCTCTTTCATGACAACAAAAGGCAACATCAAAAATGCCTCTCTAAATAATGCTCTCTTCAGATTTGAACTCTCAAACTCTGGTTTGGGGAGCAAACACCATAACCACTACTCTACCAGACAGACAGAGACTACATGTTAAGGGGTACTTCAAAATGCACACATCAAAGACAACATTTCAGAGTTTAGAGAATGGTGTGGGGGCTTGTACTTCTTGGGTCCACCAACCATTCCTCAATCTTCTTTTGATGACTACAAACAGAGATTATGAATCTTCAAAACCTACACTATAGGATGGATGTGTTTAGGAACGGGGGACGAAAATCGAAAGAGGCGTGTTTCCAATTACCAACAAATAGACCCTAGAAATGTTATTCCAAAATCTTAATATTGGAACTTTGTCCCTTCATTTGCCTACTACTGTCTATAAGCTATCATAACACGTGGTTTTTTTCTTGGGGACAAGGTATCGGAACGCTTTTGAATGGTCTACAATGACTTAAATGTAAATGTAAATGTCTACAAAGCATGCCCCCAGGTCAAAGTTGGCTTTTGCAGACAAGGATAATATATTGTTACTCCACGACATAAGCCACAAGCCACCTGGGAGACACACCAAACATGTGGAAGAAGGTGCTCAGCTGTAATCGCAGCAAAAGGTGGCGCTACAAAGTATTAACTTAAGGGGGCTGAATAATTTTGCACACCCAATTTTTCAGTTTTTGATTGTTAAAAAAGTTTGAAATATCCAATAAATGTCGTTCCACTTCATGATTGTGTCCCACTTGTTGTTGATTCTTCACACAAAAAAAATAGTTTTATATCTTTATGTTTGAAGCCTGAAATGTGGCAAATGTTCACAAAGTTCAAGGGGGCCGAATAATTTCGCAAGGCACTGTATACAGTATCATCGGTAACAATTGTGTACAAGCCACCTAGCTAATAAAATACTGGGGCTTGCGGTCATTAGTTACATTTCAACCACAGCGATTCCCCAATTGAGGCGCAACAGAGTTCACCCGCAAATGCAGTAACACCGGAAATAATAACTAAACCAACGATTGAGAAATGGTGGAGGCTACTAGAACGAAGAGACATTTTTTCCGAATAAACGTGGTGAGTGAAAGACGTAATTACATAGCTCACTCCCTACCCGGTATCTCCTTCTACTGTTATACGACTCTGTATGCGTTGCTTGTTGGCAACCTTGTTATTTACGACGTTTTTGGAACGGATTCCTGTTGGAACGTTCCACAAATTATACCCACCCTAGTTTTAACCATGTTTTGAGGATATACAGTGTTTGTTTATATTTACTAACAAACATTGGAGTAAAAAAAAAAGCTTATTTTGGGTTCTGATGGGGTACGACAGTTGAACTAAGTTCATGAGGCATTTATAAGTGTATTCTTCAAGAAACAGATGGGTGCATATCATTAATGTATAAGTCCCAAAATGGATGTAACAACTGCTGATTGCAACTTTTGGGAGATACTAATGGGAGATCTTGAGAACTACAGTATTTCAGGCATTGTCAATGGATGCATTTCATAAATTGTTAACGTTTTGCTGATGGTCCACTCTTGATGTTCTACACCTTACAGTGTAGCTTCAGCCATTCCGACAGAACAACATTAAAGTGTAAAACCCCTTTACTGCATATTGGTTCAACGACTGCAGAGACGGTACTTACTGGTGTTAAACAGATCTCTAACCTCCTCCTCTTCCTCCAATGTGACAGTCATCTCCCCCTCCTCCTCTTTCACTGATAAAACTGCATCATCCTCTTCTTTTACAGTAACATCCTCCTCCTCTTTCACTCTGAACGCGTCTTCCTCTTCTTTCACTGAAACGTCTTTCTCTTCTTCTTTCACAGTAACAGCCTCACCCTCTACTTGTTTTTGAATTGTAACATCCTTCTCTTCGTCCTCATCTTTCACGGGGGCTTCTTTAGCAGAAGGAGAGTAGCTCAGTGAACTCATGGTCGGAGATGTTAGCTAGCTAGCATTAGCGACTAGCCTAGTTCTTAGCAAACCAGCTAGCTGACAAACAACGTACATATATACTTAAATGGGCCAACAAGTACATCCGACAGAAGTGTGTTTAATACACAGCAACTAATATACACCAAAAACAGTGTAAAGAGCGTGAATGTTGTAACTATGTTTGCTAGAAAGCTACCGAGGCGTCTGACTAGCTGTTGTGTTTGAAGGAGCGTCCCGTCCACTAGATTATATGTCACACTGGCAGCGTCGCCTGAACCTAATATACGCACCATCTAATGACTGGAGTGGGCAACGCAGTAGAGGAACCAAAAGTATCTATTTCATTTATTTCATAAAAGGTTAATATTATTTTAAGTCGTTCAAAGAGAAGCATGTGTTGATTGATTCGTTTTTAATGAGTGAGAATTTAAAACAAACTTTACACCCACTACACATTTGCATTGTGAACCATACTTCTGACATGGATCATTTTGACCCCAGAGGCATATCTTTTATGTTAGCCAAAATGTGGTTTATTCAATTATGTATTTTTTCATGACTTTGTCAATCAACTTGTTGTTAGTAAATCTTAATCACGGTTTAGTGTTTCTGTTTCAAATGGACTTTTAACAAATTAAAATCATTTGGAGTTATTTTGACCCCAGCCAAAAGCACCTTTGATAAATAGGACGTTTATTTCAAATCAAAATCGAATCACATTTTTTTGTTCACATACACGTGTTTAGCAGATGTTGTTGCGGGTGTAGCAAAATGCTTGTGTTTCTAGCTCTGACAGTGCAGTAATATCTAACAAGTAATTTAACAACATATTCCCAATACACAGAAGTCTATGTATTTGAATCTAGGTTTCTCTGTAGACATGATCCATCCCACCAGAGGGTGGAGGGGCACCTGTATCAGTGGTTTTGACCAGATAGACACCTGCAGACACACGGTATCGTGCCTCCCATGTACTCTCCTAAGAATGGACTTTTCTTTACCACGTATCACATGTACAAAACTGCCAATGGTTGAAAACTCTGCCAGCGATAGAAAATTCTGCCAGAGGTAGAAATCTCTGCCTGTGGTATACAGTGCATTTGTTAAGTATTCAGACTCCTTCACTTTCGCACATTTTGTTACGTTGCAGCCTTATTCTAAAATGAAATATTTTTCCCCCTCATCAATATACATGCAATACCCCAGAATGACAAACCAATAACAGTTATTTTTTAAACATTTTTGCAAATGTATTTAAGTATTCAGACCCTTTGCTATGAGACTCGAAATTGAGCTCAGATGCATCCTGATTCCATTGATCATCCTTGAGATGTTTCTACAACTTCATTGGAGTCCACTTGTGGTAAATTCAATTGATTAGACATGAGTTGGAAAGGCACACACCTGTCTATATAAGGTCCCACAATTTACAGTGCATGTCAGAGCAAAAACCAAGCCATGAGGTCAAAGGAATTGTCCGTGGAGCTCTCAGACAGGATAGTGTCGAGGCACAGATCTGGGAAAGGTACATAAAAATGTCTGCAGCATTGAAGGTCCCCAGAACACAGTGGCCTCCATCATTCTTAAATGGAAGAAGTTTCGAACCACCAAGACTCTTCTTAGAACTGGCCGCCCGGCCAAACAGAAATCGGGGGAGAAGGACCATGGTCAGGGAGGGTGGTGACCAAGAACCCGATGTTCACTCTGACAGAGCTCCAGATTTCCTCTGTGGAGATGGGAGAACCTCCCAGAAGGACAACCATCTCTGCAGCACTCCTCCAATCAGGCCTTAATGTAGCAATGATTAAATTGTCAAAATGTATTTCTATGGACAATTCAGTGAACTGTTCTGTGAAAGGTGTTGGCTCGAGATGACATGCAGGAGCTTGCAGGGATTTGTAGTCTTGCATGTCGTTTACTTTGATGCTAATTAGCATTTTAGAATCCGAGAGTAAAGATACACAAAAATATTGATGCAAGTATTTGTATTTATTATGGATCCCCATTAGATCCTGCCTAGGCAGCAGCTATTCTTTCTGGAGTCTATTATGGATCCCAATTAGTTCCTGCCAAGACAGCAGCTACTCTTCCTGGGGCTTATTATGGATCCCAATTAGTTCCTGTCAAGGCAGCAGCTACTTTTCCTGGGGTTTACTATGGATCCCCATAAGTAAAGGTCAGGAAGCGTGCCAGCCTGCCTGAACCGCCCCTTTCGAGCAAAAGGTAAAAATGATGGGTTATGAACTAACAGGTATAAATGATGGGTTATGAACTAACAGGTATAAATTATGGGTTATGAACTAACAGGTATAAATGATGGGTTATGAACTAACAGGCATAAATGATGGGTTATGAACTAACAGGTATAAATGATGGGTTATGAACTAACAGGAATAAATAATGGGTTATGAATTAACAGGTACAAATGATGGGAAGATATACTGAATTTATACTGTTTTTCATACTAAGATGGACCAAGATATGTGTTGCTTTTGCACATATTTGTTAATTGGTTTAGCAAGAGTCTATTGATTGGTCTGTCATTGGGTTCATTTCTATTACAATATGTTCTAATCAAATCAAGCTTTATTTATACAGCATATTTCAGAAATGGATGCAACACAATGGCTTCACAGGATTTTTTAAATAAATAACAATGAAAATAAACAGAAATATTTACTTCACAACAAACATAAGAGGATAAAAAACAGAAGAATAACAACTGTAAGACTAATGAGCACCCTAAGAAAATGTCATTGATTACAATATTAACAATTGGATGCAACATCCAACCCTAACAAGATGGACAAGCCAGCACAGGTGTAAGAGAGAATAAAGTAGACGGCACGGGTCAAAATTTTGATTTATGACCCTGTGTCCAGATGACGTATACATGTCCAAATATGGGCCTCCGGCCAGGACATCCTGTTCCTGTGGTCACGTGTTAGAGGGTGTGTTATTTTATATCTAAATTGCATCCTTTGAAGTTGTCATGCTGATTGATGTCTAGGGACCTGGTTGAACTGGGGGGTTCTGTGTTTGAACTTTTGAAAGAGTATGGCCCCACGCACCCAGTTTTATTGCCCTCATGGTTGCTATCTAATGAAGCAGGAATGTCCGGGGTATTAGCTGTGGCAGACGCATTATAAATGAAAGGCCAGAACAAGGCATGCGACCCCAGAACAGTAAATAAGATTTTTTAAATTAACATGGATTTTGTGATCAGTGGCAAAGCTGTGATGACTGTAACAACGGAAGCAGGACCGCGGCTGAAACAGAGAAAGGGCTAAGTATAATTCCGCAATATACGATGCACCATAAAAAGTGGTTTCTAAGTGTGTATAGAACCCAGATACCGCCCGCAACTGCGCTGAAAGATCAAGTGCTGATGTCTAATGGACAGCAATGGGGGTATCTGTTTGATTACTTGGCCTGTAGAGTGAACCTCTATACGGTAGCCGAAGGAGAAGAATATACCGACCAGACATTAGGAGTGGACTATGGGGTTGAAGACTGGATGGTTTTTCGCCAGGTTTTGTGTCCCGAACTGAGACTTATCACCAAGGGGTATAGCTTGTTCACAGGCTATGAGACCCGTTGGGAATGTACCCCTGACTCCTCAGGAAGAGTATTTCACAGGGTGAAAATACAAAGAAAGAATGGACTTCCATGTGGCTGCGTGGAGTTCTATATCAGCAACAAGGAAACCCGCAACCAAAACATTTGTGATGGGGATTTTAGGTTGCGCATGCTTATTCCTTTTAAAAGTGGGGAAATAATGGAATTGAAATTGTTGGAGTTGTTGGACGCTCTGTTTGTACAGAGCCAACAGCGACAGAGCATTGTTCATGTAAGGAAGTGCATAATATATACGAATCCCGAGGATTATGATTCAAAGGAGACCCAAGAAGATACATTGTCAGAAGAAAACTAAGTACGCAGCTTCGTTAACCACGCAATAAAACAACAATAAAAGGAGGGTCCTTAAAACCTACAGTTCTTCACATTCTACTCCCCCCTGGCAAGACCCACGACACTCCCTACATGTACACAGCCTGAGGACGTGTTTGATGGGATGGTCAGTACTATTTTTGTGGACACCATCAAGGCCTCTGTAGCCACGCTTTTAGACGTGGTGATTGGAGAATATATACGAGAAAAATGCATCGGTTGTGAGATCAATCACCCCAGCCAGCTCAGGCATCCTTGCCTATACGACCCCCCAAGATACTACTTCTTCAACCATTTTGAGGCACTGGTGAAAATACTTTGGTCCTGCAGGTTTATACCATCGCTGGTCAAAGCCCTGGAGTCTGTGTGTCACGCCCTGGTCTTAGTATTTTGTGTTTTCTTTATTATTTTGGTCAGGCCAGGGTGTGACATGGGTTATTTATGTGGTGTGTTTTGTCTTGGGGTTTTTGTAGGTTATGGGATTGTGGTATAGTAGAGTTGTCTAGGTAAGTCTATGGTTGCCTAGAGTGGTTCTCAATCAGAGGCAGGTGTTTATCGTTGTCTCTGATTGGGAAGCATATTTAGGCAGCCATATTCTTTGAGTGTTTCGTGGGTGATTGTTCCTGTCTCTGTGTTTGTTTGCACCAGATAGGGCTGGTTTGGTTTTTCACGTTACGTTTAGTGTTTTTGTAATGTTCGTTATTATCTTTTTTAAAGATGTATCGAGATAACCACGCTGCATTTTGGTCCGATCCCTGCTACACCTTCTCTTCAGACGAAGAGGAGGAAATTATCTGTAACAGAATAACCCACCACAACAGGACCAAGCGGCGTGGTGACAGGCAGCGGCAGCAGGAGCAGCGAAATCCAGATTTCTGGACATGGGAGGAAATCTTGGATGGTAAAGGACCCTGGGCTCAGCCAGGAGAATATCGCCGCCCCAAAGGAGAGCTGGAGGCGGCGAAAGCGGAGAGGCGCTGGTATGAGGAGGCAGCACGGCGACGTGGATGGAAGCCCGAGAGTCAGCCCCAAAAATGTATTGGGGGGAGGCACAGGGAGAGTGTGGCAGAGTCAGGAGTCAGACCTGAGCCAACTCCCCCTGTTTATCGTAAGGAGCCAAGGAGGAAACCAGAAACAGAGCCGGTGTTGGAGGTGAGCGAAGCAGAGACTGTGAAGGAGTTAATGGGGAAATTGGAGGAGAGAGTTATGAGGGAGTTGCTGTGTTGGTGTATGAGGCACGGAATTCGCCCGATGGAGCGTGTCGGGGATTTGATGGCACCTGGGTCAGCTCTCCATACTCGTCCTGAGGTGCGTGCCAGCCTCACGCACCAGGCCTCCTGTACACCTCCCTAGCCTTGCACGTCCTGTGCCAGCTCAGCGCTACAGTGCGCCTAGCAGTGCTAACCGTGGTCAGGCAGTACGCATGCTTAGCCCGGTACGCTACATCTCAGCTCCTCACATCTGCCGGGCAAGGGTGAAGATCCAGCCAGGGCGGTTGGTGCCAGCCCTGCTCTCAAGATCTCCAGTACGCCTTCACGGTCCGGTCCATCCAGTGCCACCTCCTCACACCAGCCCTCCGGTGGCAGCTCCCCGCACCAGGCTTCCTGTGCGTGTCCTCGGCCCAGTACCACCAGTGCCAGCACCACGTACCAGGCCTACAGTGCGCTTCGCCTGTCCAGCGCTGCCAGAGCCTTCCTCCTCTCCAGCGCTGCCGGAGTCTCCCGCCTGTCCAGCGCTGCCAGAGCTTTTCTCCTCTCCAGCGCTGCCGGAGTCTCCCGCCTGTTCAGCGCTGTCAGATCCTTCCTCCTCTACAGCGCTGCCGGAGTCTCCCGCCTGTCCAGCGCTGTCAGAGCCTTCCTCCTCTACAGCGCTGCCAGAGTCTCCCGCCTGTTCAGCGCTGCCGGAGTCTCCCGCCTGTTCAGCGCTGCCAGAGTCTCCCGCCTGTCCAGCGCTGCCAGAGCTGCCAGTCTGCAAGGTGCCGCCAGAGCTACCAGTCTGCAAGGAGCCGCCAGAGCTGCCAGTCTACATGGAGCAGCCAGAGCCGCCAGTCTGCATGGAGCAGCCAGAGCCGCCAGTCTGCATGGAGCAGCCAGAGCCGCCAGTCAGCATGGAGCAGCCAGAGCCGCCAGTCAGCATGGAGCAGCCAGAGCCGCCTGTCAGCATGGAGCAGTCAGAGCCGCCAGTCAACACGGAGCAGCCAGAGACGCCAGTCAGCCAGGATCCGCCAGATCCGCCAGTCTGCAAGGATCCGCCAGAGCCGCCAGTCAGCCAGGATCTTCCAGATCCGCCAGTCAGCCAGGATCTTCCAGATCCGCCAGTCAGACAGGATCTGCCAGAACCACCAGTCAGCCAGGATCTGCCAGTGCCATCAATCTGCCTGAGCTTCCTCTCAGTCCTGAGGTTCCTCTCAGTCCTGAGCTTCCTCTCAGTACTGAGCTACCCCTCAGTCTTGAGCTACCCCTCAGTCTTGAGCTACCCCTCAGTCCTGAGCTACCCCTCAGTCCCGAGCTACCCCTCAGTCCCGAGCTGTCCCTCAGTCCGGAGCTGCCCCTCAGTCCAGTGGGGCCCTTGGTTAGGGTTACTAGGCCAAGGTCGGCAGCGAGGGTCGCCAATCTAAGGCGTATATCCAAGTTGAGAGGTGTTTTCGACAAAAAATATGAGCAAGGCTACAGCGATGATTTGTTCACGGTTACCGAATGTCTGCCGCGCATACCCCAGGTCTACAAATTAAAAGATTATGACGGGGAACTTATAGAGGGATCTTTTATGAGAAGGAATTACAGAAGGTACAGTTGGATAAAGACAAAGTATTTCATGTGGAGGAGATTCTAGATCAAAAGAGAGAAAAGGGTAAAAAAAAATGGGTGCTGGTCCGCTGGAAAAACTGGCCCCAAAAGTTCAACAGTTGGGTATTAGAGCACGATGTGGTGGAGGCATCGGGGGTTAACTTAAACCCTCATGCATGATAAAATACACCATCATTTGCATGTACAGAGGAGTGCATCTTGGAACATAGTGGCTTCTACCTGACTCTCCCCAGTAATGTGTCTGCACATATATATCGTAATAATCAGAGTTCGAATTATACAACACATTTTCCAAAACCTATAGAGTTATCAGAGGCCTGGGAATTAGGTCTCAGCGAGATTACATACCCCCCTAGCTGGTATAATATCAAAGATAAGGACCGTGATTTTTATTTCAAAAAGTTATCGGAACCTGCAAAACTTATTTAAGGTTAAAAAAGGGTTGTATAGAATCGTCGACAGGATCGTCTCCGAGTTGAATGAACGTCTATCACTGAACAATATGGAAATATTCCTGATGTACAACCCTATACATAAACGTGTACAAATCTTAGGAGATGCTGCCTGGGGAATAAAGACCGGTGGTAATTTAGCCTACATGTTGGGGATGGGTCCCAATAAATGGACGTATGTGAAAGATAAATTATTCCCATTCCCCGCGGATATACATGCAGGATTTTACAACATATTTGTGTATACCGACATCAAATCCTATCAAAGGGTCGGAGACAGCTGTGTGCCACTCCTGAGAACGGTTCAAATAGACAGAAAGGATGGGGACATAGTCACTGTCACCTACGACAAGCCACACTACGTACCTGTAAGCAAGAAATATATTGAAAACATTCTTGTTGAGCTTAAAATGGATCAGAACGAAAACATCGAATTTACTTATGGTAAAACGATTGTAAAAAATCCACTTTAGACCCACCAAAACCTCTCTACATATATAATATTAGTATTATATATTTTCTATACATGATACAACTAAATTAAAAAGGGTGATGGAACACCGACATCTCGACCCTAACCGTTATGTCTCATACTATGTTGATCAAGTGGGTAATGGGTTACCCGGCTATTATGGATCCCCAACCATGTACGGTTCGGGGATAGGAGGTATATTTCGTAACATCTTTAGGATGGTTTTACCGTTTATGAAGAGAGGCCTCAGCATAGCCAAACCACATTTAAAATCAGCAGCAAAAAATATAGTAAGTGAGGTTGTAGCCAATGCTATGACCAGAAGGGCGTCACCAGATGTCGAGCGTCAAGAAGGCTCGGGGCTGATGATGTTGTCTCGAAGACCAAAAAAGAGACCTCCGGGTATAAGGCGCAGGCTTGCGCCTAAAAAACGACGGTTAACGGTTAAAATAAACACAGTAAGTCAAAGACGGGGTAAAGTGAGGAGGTCTGGACCAAAAACGGTAAAAATAATACTCAGAAGTATTTTCTAAAAGAACAAGCACCATGGCTCTTTTACACCGCATGTCCTCTGAAGCTGTAAAAACAGAGCTCGATCTTTTCACGGCCCCCTTAACCCAACATTCAGTAGAGAGGTCCAGTTATGTGGAGATAGCCCCACTCTCTGCCATTACAGACAACGGTCCCATAGAGTTTTTCATACCAGGCCACGGTGACAACTATCTGGACCTCAACAACACCTTGGTGCATTTGTGTCTAAAAGTGACCAAAACAGATGGTACTAACATTGCAAACGATGCCAAAGTGAGTCTCATTAATTATCCAGTGGCCACCATCTTCTCTCAAGTGGATGTGACTTTGGGTGAACGTCTAATCAGTCAAAGCAGTGCCACATACCCATATAGGGCCATCATGGAGTGCTTACTCAACTACTCTGAAGACACTCTCAAGACACAATTCAGCACCGGGCTGTTTAGCAAGGATACTGCAGGAGTCTCTATGGAATCGACAGACCCATCCACCGGTGCAAACAAAGGACTGGAGGCACGGGCTCGCTACTGTGCCAAATCTCAAGAGTTTCATCTGCTAGGCCCTATACACTCTGACATTTTCCTTCAAGAATGTTTACTCTTAAATGCGTTTGATTTAAGACTAAAATTAACCAGGGCCAAGGATGAGTTTTGCCTAATGTCTGCCCAGGACGAGGGACTTTAGTTTAAAAGTGTTGGGGGCCACGGTTTTTATTTAAAAAGTGTCTGTATCTCCGGCAGTTCGTCTGGGTCACTTTACTTTTGCAGTTAGTCTGGAACTTTACAATCTATTCCTGGCTACCAGGAGGCATCTAAAAGATCTCTCTTTACCTATTGACAGAAATGATTTTGCAGAGGGTTACACATTGCATGCTTTCAATTTATCACCTGATGATGACACCTCAGGATATCTTTCGGTGGTGTCCCAAGGTAACCTCAGGCTTGAAATGCATTTCAGTACACCTTTAGCCTGTACCGTTAGCATGATTGTTTATGCATGCTCTGATTCAATCTTGGAAGTGAATAGTGGAATACCCAAGAGTTGGAAGGGCTCATGAGCCAACTGATTGGAAAACAATTTTGTGGAGTGTTGGCTTGTGATTAATTACCTATTGAGAAATGGCCGGAGCGGCCTGCCATGTTTATTGTCAATACCCATCCTAAACACATGCCAGGTGAACATTGACTAGCTGTGACATTAGAAGAGGAAGGAGGAAGAGAAATCTCAACTTTTTTTTTATTCCTATGGCTTTCCCCCCGGTTTTTCACATTTCCCCAAATCTATTAAAGATTTTTTTTTACAAAAAACGGCTCAAAGATATACTACAGCATCAAACAAGTGCAAGATAACCTTTCAACGACATGCGGTCACCACTGTGTATTCTACCTGTGCCAAAGAGCCCGGGGAGTTTATTTTGAAGATGTTATGTCTCTTTATAAGGATGATTTAAGAAGTAATGATAGCGTTGTAGCTTGTTTTGTTAGAAAATATCAAAAGTGTTCAAATGTGTATCCTTTAAGACCGTGTAATCAAGGTGTCTGCTCACGTCAAATGTTTCAAGAATGCCACAAATGTTAAATTGCTTAATTTTTCAAATACAATTTATTGAACTTAATCATAGTCATTCAAAAGTAATTCAAAAGTCTAACCACCCAGAGAGATCAGGATTAGGGAAAGGTCCGGAGGCGTTCAGGGGGGTAAATGAGTTATCATCATTCATTTCATAGGGAGGTGGGGTTGTTTGGGCATCTTTAGGGGTGCTGTATCTCGTTGAGGGTTTTTGTTTTAAAGCGTGAATCTGTTGACGAAGCTTATAGTTGGGTACACCCGAGAGGGGAATGTTGAGGATGGCCAGGGCCTTAAGAAACCGAAGCCACCCTGGATGTCTTCTGTCATCAGCAACCTTGTGGGCCGATGTGGTACTTTTAAGCAAGTCAAGCATATGTGAACCCCTGACAACAGAGCCCTGAAGGATAAACTCTCCTTTGTCGTTCCAAGTAGCGGCCCCATTTGAGTCTTTTATCTTGTTGATAATTTATCTAACGTTTTTCCTGTTACGTGCCGGAACATGGTTAACATGTCATGCATAACTTTATCTTCAACAGGCATTTGATCTTCAGACGGTAAGCTCGGAGGTACAGGCATTACAGGGGCTTGGCTCTCGATAGGCTCGTCATCTTTTAAAGGGTCCGATAGGGAAATAGTTAAATGGCCGGTCTCTCTCTCCCCTTGTTTCACCAAGGACAAATACCTTTGCAAGAGATTTTTGTATTTTTGGACCTTATCACAGGGGTTCAATCCTTTTTGATTCAAAATATCCTTCATGGCCGTATCCAAATCATTTTCCGCTATTTGTCTGATATTTTCAGGACCCTGCACTTGTTTTTTAAGTCTATCCAACTCTTGTTGTGGCACCAGATACATTTTATTGGCCATCACCCTATGTGTTCAACCACCACGTCTGGCAGAAATAAGGCTGGTGATGAAGGGCACAGCTATACTTAGTAAAGGTAGAATAAAACCGCCAGACTGTTGTATGCTATGTCGTTTCTTTTGAAGACTGACCCTTTTATTTGCAAAGAGTTTGATCGCGGTCATTTGTCTCTTTAATTTTTTCAATTGGGTCAGGGTGAGTGGAATGCGCCCTTTGAGAAGATTCAAAGCAATCTCACATAGGGATAATATGAGATCTGAAGAACAGTGACCCAAGATGGCCTTTCGTTCATTAGCTGTAGCCCCAACTAGGCTTCTCAAGAGGGGCAGGTTTCTTTTTAAATGCAGAGACATAGCGGTAACGTTTTAGGAATGTACGCAGCCGGCCACTCCCACGGGAACAGACCTGTTCATAGCCTCAGGTGTTCTGGAGTATTTGCTATTAAATCCATGATTAAATAAGAAAATGGTGCTTTGGTAGCGTCCTCATAGCTCTCCATAAAGTAGGATTTCATTCCAGGGTACATCTGCTGAGCTAGAGTGTTAATTTGTAGTTTGTCTCTAGGATTTTTGAACAAAACCATGTAATTGGCGTTCAAACTGATGGTGCGGCTATTTTACCTTGGTGAAAGACATTCGGCACCAAGTAAAGCACGGACAGGTTTCTATGATGAGTATATTGGGTAAACGCTCGGGCAATTTCGGGATGTTCGCTACCTGCAAATAGCATATCGTCCAAAACCAGCAGATTGTTTTTATGAGGAGGTAAAAGTTCATCATCAGACAGGGATTCAGATATTCGTTCAACAAACTTGATTTTTATTGTCTTCAACAATTCATCATACATAGGTTGATAACAAGAATAACACCACACAACATTATCAGGCTTTTGAGATAACACATGTTCAGAATTCTCTAAAATACTTTTTACAAAACAAGTATTACCACTATTAGACGGCCCTGCAATTAAGGCCGAAAATGGTAGTTGCAACCGGGGGTCAAAACCTTCTACAGCAGTCATTATATCTTAAGCTTTAAGACACCCTGTAGCTTGTAGCATAAGTCAGTAGCCAAAGGGCAATGTGGTCCCGTCAGGCAAAAGCAGTCTCTTGTAATAGACTACCCTGAATCTTTTAGTAAGTGGGGCATTCCTCAGATGGAAGCCCTTTTTATCCCTAACAATATTTTTGTAGGAGCTCAAAATCTCCAAGTCACTATCCCTGTCATTTATGAACCCCTCGACCAAGCGTGTGATTGATTCCAAGTTTACACGTGGGGCATTTTCATAGTTTTGAGTCACGCCTTTGGCTTTCAACACCACGTGATTCTTTTTAGTCCTAAAAGCATAGCTTTTGGGACCACAGGAGGACCATTCTGTGATATGGTCACCCTCTTCGAGTTCACTCGTTATGCCACCCAGATAGTTGCTGAGTGGGGGTCTCCAATCCCCCTGTTTGCTTACATAGACCACAGAGTCTGTGTCGAGGTAAAGAACACGCCTCTGAAGCTGCTCCATGAGCGTGTACAGTTCAAGTCGGCCATTGGCCGTGGTAAATGCTGCAAGAAACACATTTACATTACCCGGGGGTAGAACCCACTTCTTGTTACGTCGCCATTGCACCAAGGCAATGTCTTGACTCAAGAATGAAAAATGTGAAATTTCGTATTGGTCCGAAAAAAATAATTCCAAAATTTCTTCGGGGTCTTTAATAATCGACGTTGTTAGCATTTTACATCTCTGTGATAATTAGCCCCAAAGCGAATTTAAGTACAATTTCGACACATTTTGTTTGGTTTTCTTGACCTCTATTCTGTCAGGGTCAAGAAGTATGCCTTCTCTGTCATGATAGTCTTGAATGTATCTGTCTTTGCTCTCTTGATCTGTGACCGATGCAGGACAGCCTGAAGCCATTTGCTTGCATCTCAAGAAGGTTTGTTTTCACTGCAGGTGCGACAAATGGGAAAGGAAAGTTTTCCTTGAGGGCCCCTGTAAGGCAACACTGGTATAAACAAACCCATAGGAGGGTAGACAGTTGCTTTGATCAGAACAAAATAGTTTTGAGGTAAGTCAAAATCGCAATGAATAATTTCTGGATGCCCCATAGGATAGCATGAGGAACTCATTACATGAGGAAAAGGGGATGTAAAATCCACATAGCCTATTGTCTCGTCGGGTTGCGCTACATACCGCAAGGTCAAAGCATTGGTGCGGCCTCCATACAAGGCCTGTCGTGGTTCCAGGGGTTCTGGTGTGTCATAGCTGGAAAGGAAGGCTTGAACATGAGGATCAGACTTTTTGAGGGCGGCCCATTCGTGCTCCCACAAAGTAGCTTGTAAAGGATCCAATTTGTCTTGAAACTCTTGGTACATTTCCCCAAAAGTCTTTTGGGTTAGGACACACATGGCCTGGGGCACAAAGCAAGATTTACAACCGTGGAAGAAACAACCGTTGTACTCATACACGGTCTCAACCCCGTCAATCTGGGTGTATCCATCTACATGGTAAGAGCCAAACGCCTTCTCCCCCCGATTCAAAGCATGTTGAATAAAAATGTCTTTATCCTGGGCCAAATAATCCAACCATTGAATG